>NC_142444.1:143017500-143317500 GCF_059453495.1 Arachis ipaensis
TGTCGTCGTCACTAAAAGTGGCCACTGGGGCTACTCGAAAACCCTGTTGTTGCTGCTTCATTATTTTATTGTAAGCTATCTCTATTTCCAATTCCATTGAATTCATTTCCATTTCCGATTCCATTGAATTTGAACTCTCTATTTTGTTGCAACCTTGATTATCGCTGTGAGGATTACTAATGTCGCTGTTACTGGAGTATCATTGGAATTGACGTTGCTCTTGTCCTGATTAATGCTGCTCCCTTCCCGTAATTCTTTTGGTAAGATTAGTTTTGTTCTACAACCAACATTCTGATTATTGCTCCTTTGATGATGTGCTCTATTTTATCCTTGCATTTGCTTCAACTTCTATTGAATTTCCTCCCAAAGTTGCTGTTGCTGCTACTAGAGTTATGGGTGATGCCGCCCCATCCTTCTGTTTTTCCATAACTGTAGTGAATTCCTAACTAAAATCCTTATTGTTAGTGTTGTTATATGCTTGTTGAGGGTTTTGGGTATTCACGTTTCAGGGTTAAACCATTGTAACTATAGAGTCGTGTTTGATGGTGTTGTTGCGGAGAGTTTTCAGTGTAGCTAATGCCACTGCCGTTGTTTCATTCTCTTAGTACAGTAAGTGTTTCTGTCTTGAAACCCTCGCGTTAGTATTCAATTATATGTTTCTGAGTTTTACGCGACTTTAATGTCTCAGGGTCGAGTTTTGTTGTGAAGGGTGCTTTTTGGGCTATACGGCTGCGGGAAATAGTCGGAGTCAATGCTGTTCGATTTCGGAATGAGGAAAAAGGAATTCTCCAACGCGTTTGGTTAGTGGTTTTGCGAGGTAGGGGCGTTTTTATTAAAACTCATTTTTCTTTTTAAGAGTTGTTATAAATTGATATTTAGGCAAGTAAATATTTTTGGTGATTATGGAGTCTTATGGGTTGAACTGAACTGCCTTGAATGAATGTGATTGCTTACTTGTCTGTGGCTAGTTCTGGATATTGAGTTGATATTGAGATAGTGAATAAAAGATTAATTTGAAATTCTGATTCGAATGTTTATTAAGTATAATTTGAGAATTGAAAAAGGATTTGATGTTAGAATTAGTTTGACTTCGGAAAACGATTTGAGATTTGTGAATGACTTGGGTTTGAAAATGATGAAAAGTGTTTGAGAAAATGTTAGTTGACTTTGTTGGAAATGAATTGGAATCTGGAAAGGGTTATAATGTTGGAAATGAGCTTGATTTGTAGAAAAATGAATTTAAATTGAAAATAGTTTGAGATATTAAAATTGTTCTGATTTTGAAATTGAGTTGAAAGGAGTTTGAGAAATGGTTTTGTTGGGACCCAGAAAGGGTGGCAAAGTCCGAGTTTTAGAGGAGATGCTGTCAAAATTTTATAAGATTGGAAGTTTCATTTGAAGTAACTATTTAAAAAGATTTGTTTTTAAACATTATATGTTTTGAGATTTATAATGAACGGGATGGAAAGAAGGATGATGAGGATTGATGAGGATTTTCCTTGAAATATGGTTTTTGAATGAATTTGGAAATGAGATTTGGATTGACGAATGATTATGATGTTGAGAATGTTGAAATATGATCTTTGAATTATTTATATGGCTTATGAATTTGAAATATCTGAGATACGAGGTTCCCTGGATTAAGTGCCGTGGCTTGCCACCACGTGTACCAGGTTGAAAACTCGATACTCTGTTGACCCTACGACGTAAGTGTGACCGGGCACTATATAAATTCCCGGGAATGTTACCCCCATTGAGCAATATTGATTATTTGAGAAAAAGCTATGCATAGACTCTTGGGGATGCACGTCGGGGGACAGTCTAAGGACAATTCAGACTTGTCGGGTTGGCTGGATAACCGACAGATGAGCCTCATCAGCCATAGGACAGGCATGCATCATATGCATTTGTATGCTTTGCTTGGGTTTGATCTTGTTTTGGTTTGCCTAATTGCTAAACTGTTCTTAACTGCTACTTGAACTACTTGCTGTAACTGCTACCTAAACCTGTGTTTTCCTTGTCTGTCTTGCTTGTGTTTGTCCTGGCGTGCTACATTTCAGAATGAACTTTGGTACTGAATGATTGTGTTGTTTGATTGCGTGGTTGGGTTTCTGAATGGGTTTTTCTTATAAGAAAGGAAATGTTTGGATTTCTGAAAGATTAAACATCATTTCTTTGAAAAAGGTTTTGAATAATTATCTATTCGTTTTTTAAAAGATTCATAAGGCAATGATAATCACTGAGCTTAAAAACAGTTTTCTTATTAAATATCTTCTTATGACAACTTTGAAACTCCGTGGTGAGACCATGTGGTTAGGTTCTCACCCCCTACAGCTTTATCGTTTCAGGAATCGGATGATGCATTATGAAGAGTTATGCTGGGTTTGATTTATACGTTGTATTAATTAGATTATTTTCTTCCCTCACCTTTGTTATTTCAAGTTTTGTAAGAGGGATAGGAGTTGTATGTTTTCTATGTGTATTATATTATGAGATATTATGTAAGGAGTATAGTCTATGAATCTATGCCTGCATGTGCTTTTCTTAAGATGAAGTATTTATTTCCGGTTTTCAAAGAAATCAGCGATACGGTTTCGAGTCACAGGCTCCTATTTTAATATTTAGTATATAAAGTAGTCGTAATACTTCTTGCTATCAGAGTGGCGCAGCCGGAAGCGTGACATTCTGGTAGTGAGGGTGTTACATTATGGTATCAGAGCAGTTCATCCTAATTAGAGCCTTGGGGATGGACTGTCCATGCTTCATTGCATTCTCTAAGTGTCTGTTATGTTGTAGGTCTTGTCCAAGTAACAAGAATTAGAATCTTATGCACATGACTGCCTATTAATTAATACTGTTAGCTTACCGTTGCATATCTGTTGATGTTAAGTCTGGCCAACTTAATGTTGATGGCTTATGTGAACAGGAAGTTAATAGGTTATTATAGGCGAATTGGAATTAATAAGAAATAGATAACGCTTACCGCCCGGCTTGGGAACGTTTGCAGTTAATTCTCGAGGATATTCTTTTATGTGTTTTAAAAATTCTATTGATGACTTGTAACATGTTCTTCCATAGTGTGCCTTGAAAATCTTTACTTGAGATTTCTTTTTGAAAAGTATTTGATTATTTTTCAACCTTATCTCTTGTTGAAATGCATTCTCATTTAATCCTAACTGTCTATGTTTACTTAAATTCTTTGGAGGATTTGTTTTTTGTCATGTCTTGTGAATTCTGTTCAAGTTCTTTGATTTAAATTTCTTTCTCAAAATGTGAGTGAGTTTCCTTCCTTACATCTCTCAATCTTCTTAAATATCTTTATGAGATTATGATTTAAAAAAAAAAACTTGGAATTTTAGTTTTAATTTTTTTTTAAAAGAGATTTTCGATTTTTTTTAAGAAGAAATTTCAACTCAATCTTTTACCTATAATCATTTTTTAAATTTTGATAAAGGTATTTTGAATTTGACATGTCTTTATTTATATGTATTTTTGAAACTATACCTCAAATTTTCTTTTTCAAACAGAATTTGAAATTTCTTTCAATTTTACCGTAATTTCTCTATATATTCCTAATTGATTAAATGCTTGAGTACCTTTTGAGATTTTTAAAGAATTATTTTTGGTTCTTAGTCCAATTAGACTCTATCTTTCAAATTTCACATATTTTGTCTTTACCTTAGAAATAGTTTTGGCAAAAAAAAAAAAAAAACAAAATAATTTGATTTCCTAACAACCTCGCTTTGTTTTTATGTAAATTCTTAATTGATTATGTAAAGTACCTTTCAAGGTTGTCGAGAAAACATTTCATCCTTAGTCTAACTGATTTTCATTTTCACAAATTTTGCATAATTTAGTTCGACTTGAATTTGTTTTAACATGACACAATATTTACGTTTTAATGATTCTCTTGAATTTTGTAAAGCAATTACCCTCTTTTCTATAGTTCCTATTTGAGTTCTTTGAAATAAAAATTATTTTTCATTTGCATTTTGATTCTCCCTTCCGACATACTTTATGACTTTTAACCATTCTTATTTGTTGGTCATTTCAATCATTCCTTCATATTTTTATGAACCTTGTACTCCTCTGATTTGGTTTTAGTTTATTTTGATCTAATTTACTACTACCCTTCTCTTGTACCTCTTAGAGTTCCTAAATTAAATATTTCTTGTCATGATGCGAAATGACTCTTTCCAAAACGTTTTCTCGTGCCTGTACATCATTGCTTAGTTGCAATCTTACACCTCCTTCCAAATTTATGAGAAACATAATTTTGTCGCTTATTCTTCTCTTCCTGCGAATTGTATCTCTTTGAACGTACTTGTATTTATCTCAGTGTCACACGTGGTCTTTAAAGGTGAAAACTGATGTGTTAGCTTTTTAGGGAATGACTGATAGAAGAGAAAGTTTAAGTTTTCAGTAGCTCGATTGAAAGCTTGTTCGATGTTTTATGCCTAGTTGATCTTGTTTGAACTCCCTTGATTTAAGATCTGGTTTGATTTCTTTTTAAATACATCTTAATATTCTTGAATATTCTTTATGTGATGGCAATTTCGTTTTGATATGAACTTTTAAAACAAGTTTTGGATTCTCCTCTTAAGAAAGTTAAATCAATTTTTCTCGCTTGAATTACATCCATAGTTATTCTTTAAATTGACAAAGTTATTTTGGAATTGGCATGCACTGTTTTAAATAAAGTTTTGAAATCGACTTATAAGCAAATTTTTACTTCGGAATTCTTTTCTAAATAAAGTTTCACTTCTTCCTCTTCCATATTTGCTATAATTTTTATACACGCTTGATTGAATATAAACTTTGAGAATTTTTAAACAAACGTTTGATTTTTTTTATAACCTTGCACGATTTCACTATATACATTTATTTGACTAAATACCTAAATATCAATTAAGACTTTCGGAAAATTATTTTGGCCTTAACCCAATTGACTTTTTCTTTTCAAACCTCACCTATTTTGTGTGAATTATTTTAACAAAAGGCAATTTGATTTCCTTCCGAGCTTTATACCTACTTTTGGTTAAGTGGTGCACCTAATTATTTTTCTCAAATATTTGAAGGAATATTTTTGTTCTTAGCCAAATCGGTATTTATTTTGTTTTAAAACTCTACATAACCTATTTCAACATGGAATTGTATTAACGTAAAGCCACAAATATACTTTTGTTATTTCTTTTACAAAGTGTTTGATGCGCACCTTCCCTTTAAAAATGTGAAATAGTTTTTAAAATATTTTTCATTCTCTGTGAATAATTCATTTGAAGATATTCTTAATTCTACTCGCGACTTATGAACTTTGTCTTTGATCTTAGACATTCTTTTTCTATAAATCTCAAATTTTTTTGACTCGACTTAATTTTGCTTCAAACTACTGCATTACTTTTTCATTTGTTATTCCTATCGGGTTTTGTTAATTCGGGAATCACTCTTGAGATTACCAAACTAATTTTCTGTCTGACACTCTTCATTTCTTATGCATTCCTGATTACTTGTGATTTCAACAATCCTTTCAAACCCTGGTGGATTTTGTCGCTTGTCTTTTTCCAATGTCTTGTATTCTTTTGAATAAACTCGAGAATTGCCTTAGAATCATGTATAACTTTTAAGGGTAGCAAATGAAACTTTAAAAATGCTGTTTATAAACATGAAAGATGGATTGGTAAGTATGCAACGTTATGAGGAGTATAGCAGTTTGTATCTCGTAAAAGTTTGCGGATGTTAGGATTGTGACGGGTTATGGAGTTGTGAAATGATTGATGGAATTGGGGAACTGAAGTTTTGAAATGGGTAAGAGATCTGTGAGCGAGCGTTATACCCGTTGTTTTATACCAGCCTGTTTTGTGGCCCTTTTTGCCACACTAGCTACTGTTTTGTTTTGTGAACACCTATCTTAAGTTGCACCCTATTTTGTTCCTCCAAACTTTTGTAAAGTTTTGAACAATTATATATGCATAATAAGATTTCATACTTTTCTATAAAGTGTTTAAAAAGTAGAGTGCAAAGATTATATATTACCTTATATATTACTTTAATTTTCAAGGACGAAAATTTTTATAAGTGGGGTAGGATGTAAGATCCATAAATTTTTAAAAGTTATTAATAAATTATTATGATGTATTATATTTATTTAAGACTACAGTTTAGATATTTTTATATAAAAATTGAATAAACTCTTATTTATTACTTAGAATTTTCATAATTGAAAAATAATGAGCAATTCATATGCCTTAATTTTAATATGTAGATTTTAACCTTATTTTATAAACAAAGGAGGATTAATTTACTTATCTCTAATTTTCACTAAATTGGTATTTAACCGAAAATTATTTAAAGATTATTAATTAGAAGATATTTTTAAAGATAAATACTTTATATTTAATTTGATTCTTATTATTATCCTACCTTTTATTTATTTTATAAAATTACATTACTATACCTAAAATTTTAATAAAAATATCTAACCTAATCCTAATTCTATCTAAACCTAATTTTACCCTAATTATACAATTCCTAAACCTAACCTAATCTAAACACACACACCTTTCAGAAAGGAAAATAAGGAACGGGGAAACAAGAAAGGAAGGGAAAGGGGGTGAAGAAGAGAGAAAGAGAAGCGGACAGGGAGAAGAAGAGGAGAGTGGGGGAGGAACAGCGTCGGCGAGGAGCCCACGGTTGCCGCCGTCGCGTCGCCGAAGGAATCGAAGCCGCGAAGAGAGAGAGAGAGAGAGAGAGAGAGAGAGAGAGAGAGAGAGAGAGAGAGAGAGAGCTCAGGAGAGAGAGGAGTGTCACCATCGTCGTCACGGTTGCAGGCGTGAAGACCGCCGCCGTCGCCGCGCCTTGCCCAGTCGCCGTTGAGATGGCTGAGCGCGAGGTGGAAGTAGCTTTCGTCGTCACCAAGCCGTCACCACCGCCAGAACCGCAAGGAGAGGAGACGCGTGTCTGACCCGTCGCCGCCGGCCCGCCTAGCCCGAGCCTTGTCGTCGTCGTCATCCTTGTCAGATCCACCGCCTCTGAAGCTTCTGGCCACACCTTTACCGCCGGAGAACGCCGCCGCCGCCACCGGAATCCGCCACTAAAGCCTAGGTCTGCTTGGTTATGCAGTCACCGCCGCACCTTGTTGTCGTTGTCAGAGCCGCCACCGCCAAATTCTTGCTATTGCCACCGTTGTTCTAACTGCTGTCGTCGTCACTAAAAGTGGCCACTGGGGCTGCTCGAAAACCCTGTTGTTGCTGCTTCATTATTTTATTGTAAGCTATCTCTATTTCCAATTCCATTGAATTCATTTCCATTTCCGATTCCATTGAATTTGAACTCTCTATTTTGTTGCAACCTTGATTATCGCTGTGAGGATTACTAATGTCGCTGTTACTGGAGTATCATTGGAATTGACGTTGCTCTTGTCCTGATTAATGCTGCTCCCTTCCCGTAATTCTTTTGGTAAGATTAGTTTTGTTCTACAACCAACATTCTGATTATTGCTCCTTTGATGATGTGTTCTATTTTATCCTTGCATTTGCTTCAACTTCTATTGAATTTCCTCCCAAAGTTGCTGTTGCTGCTACTAGAGTTATGGGTGATGCCGCCCCATCCTTCTGTTTTTCCATAACTGTAGTGAATTCCTAACTAAAATCCTTATTGTTAGTGTTGTTATATGCTTGTTGAGGGTTTTGGGTATTCACGTTTCAGGGTTAAACCATTGTAACTATAGAGTCGTGTTTGATGGTGTTGTTGCGGAGAGTTTTCAGTGTAGCTAATGCCACTGCCGTTGTTTCATTCTCTTAGTACAGTAAGTGTTTCTGTCTTGAAACCCTCGCGTTAGTATTCAATTATATGTTTCTGAGTTTTACGCGACTTTAATGTCTCAGGGTCGAGTTTTGTTGTGAAGGGTGCTTTTTGGGCTATACGGCTGCGGGAAATAGTCGGAGTCAATGCTGTTCGATTTCGGAATGAGGAAAAAGGAATTCTCCAACGCGTTTGGTTAGTGGTTTTGCGAGGTAGGGGCGTTTTTATTAAAACTCATTTTTCTTTTTAAGAGTTGTTATAAATTGATATTTAGGCAAGTAAATATTTTTGGTGATTATGGAGTCTTATGGGTTGAACTGAACTGCCTTGAATGAATGTGATTGCTTACTTGTCTGTGGCTAGTTCTGGATATTGAGTTGATATTGAGATAGTGAATAAAAGATTAATTTGAAATTCTGATTCGAATGTTTATTAAGTATAATTTGAGAATTGAAAAAGGATTTGATGTTAGAATTAGTTTGACTTCGGAAAACGATTTGAGATTTGTGAATGACTTGGGTTTGAAAATGATGAAAAGTGTTTGAGAAAATGTTAGTTGACTTTGTTGGAAATGAATTGGAATCTGGAAAGGGTTATAATGTTGGAAATGAGCTTGATTTGTAGAAAAATGAATTTAAATTGAAAATGGTTTGAGATATTAAAATTGTTCTGATTTTGAAATTGAGTTGAAAGGAGTTTGAGAAATGGTTTTGTTGGGACCCAGAAAGGGTGGCAAAGTCCGAGTTTTAGAGGAGATGCTGTCAAAATTTTATAAGATTGGAAGTTTCATTTGAAGTAACTATTTAAAAAGATTTGTTTTTAAACATTATATGTTTTGAGATTTATAATGAACGGGATGGAAAGAAGGATGATGAGGATTGATGAGGATTTTCCTTGAAATATGGTTTTTGAATGAATTTGGAAATGAGATTTGGATTGACGAATGATTATGATGTTGAGAATGTTGAAATATGATCTTTGAATTATTTATATGGCTTATGAATTTGAAATATCTGAGATACGAGGTTCCCTGGATTAAGTGCCGTGGCTTGCCACCACGTGTACCAGGTTGAAAACTCGATACTCTGTTGACCCTACGACGTAAGTGTGACCGGGCACTATATAAATTCCCGGGAATGTTACCCCCATTGAGCAATATTGATTATTTGAGAAAAAGCTATGCATAGACTCTTGGGGATGCACGTCGGGGGACAGTCTAAGGACAATTCAGACTTGTCGGGTTGGCTGGATAACCGACAGATGAGCCTCATCAGCCATAGGACAGGCATGCATCATATGCATTTGTATGCTTTGCTTGGGTTTGATCTTGTTTTGGTTTGCCTAATTGCTAAACTGTTCTTAACTGCTACTTGAACTACTTGCTGTAACTGCTACCTAAACCTGTGTTTTCCTTGTCTGTCTTGCTTGTGTTTGTCCTGGCGTGCTACATTTCAGAATGAACTTTGGTACTGAATGATTGTGTTGTTTGATTGCGTGGTTGGGTTTCTGAATGGGTTTTTCTTATAAGAAAGGAAATGTTTGGATTTCTGAAAGATTAAACATCATTTCTTTGAAAAAGGTTTTGAACAATTATCTATTGGTTTTTTAAAAGATTCATAAGGCAATGATAATCACTGAGCTTAAAAATAGTTTTCTTATTAAATATCTTCTTATGACAACTTTGAAACTCCGTGGTGAGACCATGTGGTTAGGTTCTCACCCCCCTACAGCTTTATCGTTTCAGGAATCGGATGATGCATTATGAAGAGTAATGCTGGGTTTGATTTATACGTTGTATTAATTAGATTATTTTCTTCCCTCACCTTTGTTATTTCAAGTTTTGTAAGAGGGATAGGAGTGGTATGTTTTCTATGTGTATTATATTATGAGATATTATGTAAGGAGTATAGTCTATGAATCTATGCCTGCATGTGCTTTTCTTAAGATGAAGTATTTATTTCCGGTTTTCAAAGAAATCAGCGATACGGTTTCGAGTCACAGGCTCCTATTTTAATATTTAGTATATAAAGTAGTCGTAATACTTCTTGCTATCAGAGTGGCGCAGCCGGAAGCGTGACATTCTGGTAGTGAGGGTGTTACACAACATGTTTAATGAATTTCAATTAAATATTCATCATTCATCATCTAATTCAGTGGATATTTCTTCTATTCAAGAATATTCTAACGGTGAAGAATATGAAGGTTATACATTGTTTTTCTTTATTTTTTTATTTACATATATGGTATTTCTTTTTGGACATTTTACATATTAGTGAAAATTCTTTTTTTTTTCATATGCAGTAATTGATGGTTATGATGATATTGCCTTAGATGAGGATTTCGCCACAGAATCAGAAGAGATAGTGTCAATGGTAAGTGATGGTTTCATTAGTGGCATTTATTATTGTATTATATGTTTCAATTTAATTTTGTTCTTATATAGTTTAATCTATCTACCTATTTATTTGACAAATCATTTTTACCAACATTTTGAGCATGATGTTGTTGCCGTGCATGAGGAAGGTATGAAGATTAACCCTTAGAATTTTTTAACAGTTATGCGTGGCACGTATTACATTTTTTTTGTATTAATTTGTATTTTTTTTTTGTGAAATTTCTATTCTATGTTGGTATAGAATACTGGGATACTAGTGATCCTATTTATACATGTGTATTTTGCAATACCAATATGTGGGATAAAGAGAGGCTTAGTAGGACTAATGGCCATGCTAGACCGTATTTTGGTCTGTGTTGTATGGATGGAAATGTTGAATTGCCTGTTCTAAAGTTAGCACCTAAGATTTTACAAGATTTTCACTTTAAGGATGATGACATGTCACGATACTTTAAGAAGAACATTCGATTATTTAACTCTATGTTTTCGTTCACATCTATGGTTGGTAGAATAAACAACAACATAAATAATGGAACTGCACCACTTACACTCTTACTAAGTGGTCAGAATAACCATTGCGTCGGGAGTTTACTCCCTTCAGTGAATAATAGCCCAAAGTTTGCACAGCTATATATTTATGATACAGATAATGAAGTAGAAAATTGAATTAATGTTGTTCGGTAAGTTTGCTTTTTCATTTTATTTTAAATTAAAATTTGGAGGCTTACGCCACAAACATTTTTGTTTTGGTTCGTTGTTAATTTTTTATCTTTGTTGAAATATTTTTTAAACAAGCAATCTAATTCTAGCAATGGTCTTGAAAGGGTCATTGTTGCTGAGCGAAAGAGTATGCTTGATCTCCACAATCCCTTGGCCAGTACATTTCGATATGCTCGAGAACGGTTTAAAGAATGCAATTCCCCTGACATAAGAATAAAGTTGATTAGGAGAAGAGATACTTGATGCGTGAGCATCTTTCCTATCTTTTCCTAGTGAATTTGCATTTAATTTGATTGAGTTTAATCAAGAATTAATTATCTTTCAGCCACTATGGATGCTACTTTGAGTCTTGTGCAATTCTGTTTATTTTAGGTAGCATTTGGTTGGATTTGATAGAGTTTCTGCAGAAAAAGAGAAGAAGGTCATATAGGACAGGAATAGCTTAGAGGATGGAGAGGAAGCTTGCACAAATGGAAGGAGCACAAGAATTAAAGGAGATGACCAGCGAGGAGCGACGCGTGCGCGTACCTGACGCGTACGTGTGACACGCGAAGAAGACGATCGACGCGTACGCGTGACTGACGCGTACGCGTGACATGCGCCACTTGCAGAAAACGCAGAAAACGCTGATTGCTAAAATTAATTCTGATTTAAACTTTAATTTTTATAAATAGGAAAAGATATTATATTAGTTTTAGAAAAATAGACTTTAAATTAATTAAGATTAGATATAAAAGAGAAAAGAAACTTCTCTTCCAATGATTCCATTCCACCTCAGCCCAATTTACAGTTTACCAGAATCCTAGTTTTCACTCTTTTCCATGAGCAACTAAACCTCCACTGTTAAGGTTAGGAGCTCTGTCTATTTGTATGGATTGATTATATTGTTTTTCTATTTTAATTCATATACTGATTTATAATTTAAGAATTATTTTCGTTCTTTATCTTATGAATTTGGGTGGAACGGAAGTATAACCCTCCTTCTAATTGAGTTCTTGTATGACTTGGAAAAGCTCTTTACTTGAACAACAGCTTGAAAACAACTTCTCCTAAATTCTAATTATCTGGACATAACGGGATACGTGACATATAATCCTCTTATATTTGGATAATTAGGATTTTTGTGGCATAATAACTAGAATAAAACTTCACCCCCTAATTGGAATTAATTGACCAAGGAATTGGCGGTTGATGAAAATTAGAGGAGACTAGAAAGGTCTAAGGAATTAGGGTCTAGTCACATATAGTTTGCCATGAATTAAATCTTGCATGATTAAAATAAATTAAAAAGAAAAGTCAATCTGGAAAATAGATAACTTTGAAGCCTTAACTGTTTTTCCATATATTATTCTCATCAATTTACTGCTTGCTGTTTTAATTTCTAAATTACTGCTTAATTCTTTTGAAAACCAAAACACTCTTTTCTGTTTGTCTGACTAAGTTAATCACTCAACCATTGTTGCCTGATCCATCAATCCTCGTGGGATCGACCCTCACTCACCTGAGGTATTACTTGGTACGACCCGGTGCACTTGCCAGTTAGTTTGTGGTTATAAATTCTGCACCAATACTGATGGCAGGCGTTATAATCTGCCAACTGCATCTGAGGTTGCGGTAATAGTCATTGGTGATATTGATGAGTCCTGTTTGGATAGGGATATAATAATTGAGTCACGCTCTAGCCAGCTTAAAAGAATTGATGTTTTTCATTCGCAGTACCTTGCATTGCAGTATCCTTTACTGTTTTCGTATGCGGAAGAAGGATACAGAATTGGAATTGAAACTTCCAATCAATATAATACTAATGGTTCGAAGAAGAGAAAAATTATCAGCATGAGGGAGTTTTTTTCATATCGGCTACAAATGCGGTTTCCCGGTTCTCCTATTTTGTTGCATTCTAGTAGACTGTTTCAACAATTCTTGGTGGATGCATATACGATGGTTGAGGCCGAACGATTGAACTTTATAAGATTTAACCAACCAAAGTTAAGTGTTGAAAGGTATAAAGTCCTTCATGAGTCTTTGGTAAGTGGACAAGCTGATGCTGTTGCAACTGACCAGCGTATTATAACAATTACTAGCAATTCTGATGCATTTGGTAAGCTGATGCATTTGCTATTTGCAAGTATGCCGGATATCCTAACTTTTTTATAACAATTACTAGCAATCTTGAATGGGATGAGGTCAAGATATTGCTTTGTGGGACAGGATTATCACCTCAAGATCGTCCTGATGTTGTTTCAAGGACATTCAAAATCAAGCTTAATAATCTAATCAGCGAATTTAAAAGTGGCATTCCTTTTGGAAAAATTGTTGGATGTAAGTATATTTTATCTTTTATATGTTTTGGTTATTCATTGGGTAATATTCATGCTTCTTGAATCTGTAATATATTTTTCATATTTCTGTAGATGTTTGCACTGTTGAATTTCAGAATAGGGGATTACCTCATGCACACATATTGTTATTCATGCATCCAACAAACAAGCCAAAGTCTCCATCAGATATTGACAGGTTTATTTCTGCTGAGATACCTGATAGGCTCCATAGACCAAGGTTATATGCTGCCGTAGAGAGATTCATGGTTCATGGGCCTTGTGGTCGACATAACAAAAATAGTCCGTGCATGGTAGATGGTCATTGTTCAAAATATTTTCCTAAGAAATTTAGGTCACGTACTGTTATTGATGAAGCTAGATTTCCAAAGTACAAGAGACCAGACAATGGTCGCACGATAACTAAGAGGAATGTTACCATTGATAATTCCTTTATTGTTCCATACAATCTGTATTTATTGTTGACATATGGCTGTTATATAAATGTTGAGCAAACATGCCAAACTTCTGCCATCAAGTATTTATTTAAATATATGCACAAGGGTAATGATCGAGTAACTGCTTCTTTCTATCAGTCTTCTGCTGACCATTGACTGGACAGGTTGTGGATAAGATACAAAATTATTATGATTGCCGTTATATATCATCATGTGAGGTAGATTGGAGGATATTTGGTTATGATATTCAGATAAAGGAACCTGTAGTTATTAAGTTACCCTTTCGCCTTCCTGAAGAGCATGCTGTTATCTTTAGAGATAATGACAATATTCAAGATGTTCTCAATCGAGTAGATGGCAAGTTGACAAAATTATTAGCATGGTTCCTTGCTAATAGTTTATATCCTTTCTTCAGGTCGTTGACTTATAGTGAGTTCCCTAACAAGTTTGTATGGAAGGATGATGTTTGTATGTGGGTGCCACGAAATTAAGGCTTTTCTATTGGTCGATTGACTCACGTCCCGCGGGGAAATGGAGAAGATTATTACTTGAGACTTTTGCTTAACATACAGAAAGGATGCACGAGTTTTGTTAACCTTAGAAATGTTCATGATGTTGTCTATAATACATTCAAGGAAGCATGTTATGCACTAGGAATTCTCTAAGATGACAAGGAAATTGTTAATGCTATATTGGAAGCAAGTTCATGGGCATCAGGATCTTATATTCGTGACCTCTTTGTTATTCTTCTTCTATCAAATAACATTTCTCGTTCTGAATTTGTTTGGCAGTCATGTTACCAGCAATTATCTGAAGACATCCTATATATTCATAGAAGAAATCACCGCTGTGAAGGTTGTTGTCATATTTCTCTCACTAAAAAGTGCATAATTATTTTTATGCTCTTGCATTTCTTATTTCATTTTAAGTAACGTCCATTACTTAGTTGTTTTATTTGTTGTTCTTAGAGCTACAATTATCAGATGAGCAAATATTGAATTTGACATTGGTTAAGATTGAGGAAAGACTACAAGAAAATGGAAGATCTCTTAGAGAATTCTCTACACTGTCGTATCCCGATATGCAAAACATTGATGGTGTTGTTGATCGATTCTTAATGGATGAGATGAATTTTGATAGGGAATTTCTACATGAGGAGTTTAAGGATTCTTTGAAATCTATGACTCACGAACAGAGGAATGCATATGATTGGATATTGAATGCTGTCTCCATGGACCTTGGTGGATTTTACTTTGTTTATGGTTACGGTGGTACTGGGAAGACTTTCCTTTATCGCACGTTATCTGCATCATTAAGGTGTAACGGCAAAATTGTGCTAAATGTTGCATCAAGTGGTATTGCTTCACTATTACTCCCTAATGGACGTACTGCTCATTCTAGATTCAAGATTCCACTAAACATAAATGAGGATTTGGTTTGTAACATTAAGCAAGGTTCTTCCCTTGCTAGGCTTTTTGTTAGAGCCAATTTGATTATATAGGATGAAGCTTCGATGCTTAACAAACACTGTTACAAGGCTTTAAACAAGTCATTGAAGGATATTCTTAGATTTGAGAAATCCTACAAACCTGACATGCCATTTGGAAGAAAGGTTATTGTCCTAGGTGGTGACTTTAGGCAGATCCTTCCAGTCATACCTATGGGATCACGATAGGATATTGTGCAGTCTTCTATTAATTCATCATATCTATGAGATTATTGTAATGTAGTAAAGCTAAACAGGAATCTGCGTTTATCTTCTTCATCATGTTCTCAAGACAATTGCGAAATTATGGATTTTGCTAATTGGCTTATTCATATTGGAGATGGATTGGCTGGTGATTCTATAGATGGTGAGTCTGAAGTTTTGATCTCGGATGAGATTCTCATTGGTGATACTGACACTGGTTTTGAAGAGTTGATACAGTTTGTCTATTCCATGTTGATATATAACTTGACTAACACAGATTATTTCAAGGAACGATCGATTCTTGCTCCCACTCTAGAAGTTGTTAACGAGGTGAATAACAGTATAATGAGTCTTTTACCTGGCAATCAAAGGGTTTATCTTAGTTCTGACTCTTTGTGTGTTGAAGAAGGTAACATGGAGTCTCAGTTAGACACCTTTTCACCTAAGGTGTTGAACGCTATTAATTGTTTAGGATTACCTAATCACAAATATGCCTAAAAGAAGGTGTACCAGTCATGTTGCTAAGGAATATTGACTAATCCAATGGTTTGTGTAGTGGTACCAGCTTGCAGGTATGTCGTTTAGGTAATCATGTAATTGAGTGCATTGTATTGACTGGAGACAAAGAAGGTAGAGTTGTGCTTATTCCACGCATGAACATGATACCAAACAATGACAGTATGACATTCTGCCTTTTAGATTCCAAAGGAGGCAGTTTCTGTTAATTGTATATTTTGCAATGACCATAAACAAGTCATAGGGTCAAACACTGGGCGTGGTTGGGTTGTATTACCAAAATCCGTATTTACTCACTGCCAACTCTATGTTGCTCTATTTAGAGTAAAATCAAAGAAATGTCTTAGAGTTCTAATTCAGAACAATGGTTCCATGCCTAGGGGTAGTTTGTATTTAGGGAAGTTGTTAACAATGTAACTTGAATGGTATATCATATTCTGGTTGCTTCATGCAACGATTTTAGTGAAAAGTGCTATATTTGATGTTGTAAAATAATTCGCATCCCTCTATATTGTTTTCTTCTTCAGCTTCTTTTGTTGATTTCTTTTCGTGCGTAGCATGGGTCCTTTCCTAGTTATTAATTCAAAAGGTTATTATTTTCACATTTGTTTTAACTTAAAATCAAAAGTATCCTAATTTTTTTATTTTTAAAAAAAAAACTTATTCAAGAAACAATATCATTTATTTATGACTAATTTTTATTATTAATTAATTAATGACTATACTTAAGTCATGTAATACAAAAAATAAGAAAGAGTTAAAAATAAATAATTAAAAGACCGAGGACATAAAAAAAAAAATCGTTGTTATATACACAAAAGAAATATCATGCTACTCTTACCAATTACCAAACACAAACTAACATGTCAAAAAATTAAAAAATGTTCTGAAACAATAAAAAAATGTTTTATTTAGACACAAATTTTATTATTATTAGATTAAAGAAAAGTATAGGGAGACCATGAGAATACTAAATAATGTGTATAATAAAGTAGAAAAAAAATTAAAATCATAAATCAAATTATAAATTAATTATTTTTAATTTCAAATTTTAAAATTTGAAAAATAAGAATTTACAATTAATTAAACCAAATCACAATTGGCACAATTACTCCCAATATTATGTTAACCTCCCATTCTCCATTTGTGATATTCGGTCCGCAAAATTACCCTGGCGCCGCTGCACTTCCCCACGGTCCGGTCCGACACCGCCCATCCTCCCGCCGACGCCGCCCAGCCTCTCTGCGTTCTGCTTGCGCGCCGTAGCAATGGGAGATCACGCCGCAACAACCCTGTGCGTCCTCGTTACCGCTGCCTACTCGTCGCCGGCCGTGCAGGCCCCACTACAGGCCGCCTCCCGTCGCGCCGTTCGAGACGCACGTTATCCCCGTCGCCTGTCCTCTCTGTCGTGCCGTTGTTGCTGCTGTGCCACACCTCATCGACGCCGCGCTTCCTCCCATCAATTTGACTCCTCCTCCTCTTCCATCTAAGGCCGCTGCACGTTCGGGTTGGAAGCCCACGGAGTAGATTCGCAACCTCGCCTAGCCGAAGTTGTCATTGCGTGGCTGCTCCATCGCCGGATCTCCTCCCCTACCTCCATGCATCGCCGTTGACTCTCTCTACCCCGCAAATGTGGTGGATGTTCAATTCACTAGGTATGTAGATGGTTATTTTAATTCTTAATTGGATGGTTATTTTGTTCGATTCAGTTTAAGTATATACAATTAACAAATGTTGGATGGTCATTTCACTAGGTAGCCGGATGATTATTTTAATAACTACGTGGATGGTTGTTTGATGATGATCCCGCGACGGTGATGGGCAAGTGGGCTACAGGGGTGGACGATGATGGCCGGTGAGAGAGCTTCTAACGCCGGAGAGGTGGGATAATTGATGAGGGTGGGGTGACAGACGGTTTGGGGGAAAGAGGGTATTTGGGTGAATTCCTTTGGTAAATTAGAATTTGAATGATTAGTTTTTTGAAATAACTGTTTGGATTTTTTAACTTAGGTAATTTAAAGAGTTTTCTTATTTTTTTTTTTCTTGTATTGGGCCAAATTCAGAACCCATTATTTACATTATTTAGATTTCTCATTTGTCTTCCTAGCAGAATGGTACTAGAAATGGTTAGATTAAACGCTAGATCAACCTTTTCTTAATGTTGAGAAATGAATAAACTTGGATGCACAATGAACAAAAATTAGATAAACAGAAGTTATGTCTTAGTAAATAGAACATCAAGGTCATTGTTTAAATTTTCTATTCTTTCCTGAAACCTAATCAAATATAATTTTTTTTTTTTTCTAAGAAGACCTCTTCCTTAGGTATACTAAGTCGTTATTCCCTAATTTGAAATGCAAACTATCTGTATTGCCATGCTACTCTGAGTTAACATTTGTTTGTTCAATAAATAGAACAATGCAAAAATAATTCTTTATTCTATAAGAATAGGTGAAAATAATATAGAAATACACTATTCATTCTAAAGTGGGGAGGTTCCAGAAAAAGAAGTGCACTACAACTATACCCTATTTGAAATGAAGGAAGAATCTTCAATTGAAATCCTTAAGTCTCTTTTTGAGCACTTCCATTGATTTCTTTTTAGCAGTTTGCTTTGTATTTTTGTTTGAAAGGCTTCCAAAGATACCATCTGCAGAATCCTTGAATTTGTCACAAATGGTAGACACCTTCTTATAATCAAGTGCATAGTAGTTTTTCTCCCTTATCACAGGATTCATGAAGTTCTCAGGTTGACTACTTGAGAGAAGATTAATCAATTGCTTTGACTCTACCAAGCAATCTCTAAAACTACTTGCTTTGTACATTCCTTCTAACCCTGAAGAGTAGAACCTCTCATCTGCAAAATTCTCCAGCAACTTGAGATCAACGCCGATATTCATCACAGACGTCGCATTAAACCTTTTAACGCTATCGCTAAGGAAAGCAGAGATAATGGTATTGTTAATATGCTCAAGCGCACCGATCCCAACTTTGTACATGGCATCCAAAGGCAGAACTTGTTGCGCCGTCGACATAAGAGAATCAAGGTACAAGATCAATTCACTTATGTATTCATTTCCATTCTGCTTTGTCTCCTCTGTAGTCCATAAAGTAACACTTTCTGTAAGATTCATATACTCGTCTATTTTCGCATTTACCAAACCGAGTAAAGTAATGTAGGTCGCGTCTCTAGAAGTCTGCAGTACTGCTTTCGCAGATAAAGTCATTTGAGACTTGTCAATAAAACGGAGTGGGATGCCACTTTGTTGCGCCGCATTCTTAAGGAAAAAATCACAAGCTCTTTCCAGACTAGTAAAGTTAGCAGCTATCTGCATGGCATGGGAAACACTGATATTGCTGCTATTGATTGTATTGAGTAATGTTTCATTTATTACTTCAATCAGAAAGTTGTTCAAGTACCTGATCACGACATCAAAGAAATAATCGCGCGCACCATAAGACAAATAATCAACACAACTTTTGATGAAGGATTTCACAATTTGACACATCTCGGGTACCATGGAGGAGAATGGTGCAACATAGGGGAAAGCAGGCATGATGTCTGTAGTTTGGAGACCAAATGACAAAACATTACTCTCATAATCACTTTCCTTTTTTATCACCATCAGCTCATATGTATCATGATTCAGAGCCTCAATTGTTTGTTCTCTGCATTCAGCCATAAGAAGCAGATGAAATTTGTCGCGATTGTTATCAACCACATCAAGAAGAGATTCTATATCATAACCATATTGCAGGAGAGACCACGAAAGAAGAGTGACGTATTCCTTAACCTTGAGATGGTTGGTGGCAGATTTCATTTGGGAAAATTGGGCATTTAACAGCAAAGTCAATCTAGTTATAGCAGTTTCCCACATGTTATCGACTTGATCGGGGACCAGAAGTCCCCCACCGGTCCTAAGGACCCTATCCTCCACTATGAAGTACCCAACAATCTGAGCCAAAAACGTTTGGTATGATTCAACAAAAGATTGTGACGAAGATATCTCCAAATCCGATTTCAATTGTGCCGATCTATTCGTGAAGTAGTATACATGAAACTGCTCAAGAATCCCCAAACAACCATAAATGTGACAAGCACGGTAAAGAGGCGTGAGGTCAAACTTCATGGCAGAATCTTCATCATCTTCGTCAACATCCAAAGTGTAAACTCTCTCCTCAACCCCCACAACATTTTGATCCTCTGCCTTTCTCTGCCTCTCCATCAGTTCCTCATCTCTCTGACGATCTGAAACCGCACGGCTGATTGCTGTTTGTCCAATGTTTTTACAAGAACTCCGTATGTGGACCATCCATTCGTTAACCTGACTGTTTACTCTCTTCTCAATGTGCCATTTAATGATAGGAATTCTTTTCTCTATAACCAGTTTGAGAGCCCTAGCAGGAATGTTCTTCATGTAACTCCTCTGAATCAAATCCAGAGTTTTAATTGCAGGATAAAATTGCCCGTCTGTGATATGATTATTGCACTTGACACAAAGCTCCAACACTTCTATACAGTTCTTTGACATTATTATAGCCTCTGTCACGTTCTGCTTGATCGAATAGGATTCAAAAAGCTCCTCAAGGTTGACAAGAAGGTTGGTACCAACCTGCTGCAACTTGAAATTGCCACTTTGGAGATCGCTTTTGAGCTCTTCAGCATCCACCAACACACCACGAAGTTCGTCAACAGCCTTGATGAATTCTTCATAGTGTGTCTTGCACATGTCTTCTATTTCTGCTTCTTTCTTCTTCACCACATAATTCAGTTGGCGAAGGAGGCCCTCCGGCCTCCCCATTTCGAAGGCATGCCGGACAAGAGGACTAATATCATCTCCATTGGCAACCATTGTTGCCAAAACCAAGTCCTCTCCTTCATCACCAATCTCCGCATTAGCTTTCGTTTTTGTTTTTGTAGCCATTGTCACACTTAAATCAATTCCTTGAAACCTGGAAACACACTACTTGTTAGAACCTATGCTGGACAAATACATATATGAGTATTAAATATAATACAGAACAACATGTAAATATGGGAATTTTATTAAAAAGAACAATTACAAATTTAATAAGTTTAAGACAACAATATTTTATGCATATACACAAACATACTGACATACAGTATACATATACACATGTTACATATACAAGTATTTACATATAGTACGCATTAATAAGTGTTACTAAACACCAAATAAAGGTTTTAACAACTCAGAAGAGTTAGTTACTGGCATAATATCAATGCCTTTAATTGGTCAACAAACAGAAAATCAATATTTTCTTTCCATATTAAAACTTACACCAAGCAAGGCTCTAGAAGTGTTATAAATCACACATCCTCATTCTTTAACATGCAAAACATATTATCAACAGTGCAATGTCCCATGTTAAGAAGGAACAAAACCAAACAAAAAATATCTAATCAGAGATGGCCACAAAAGAAAATAAGAAAACGATTTTTCATTTTTATGGGAGCCCATGAAAGAAGAGAATGCGTACGGAAATGGGTCAGCGACGAAATCTCAGAAGGAACGACGCAGAAAGCACGAAGCTGGTGAAATGACAAAATCCGCCATGGATGTCCGTGGCAAGAATTCGGTGGCAAAAAGGGGAGCTTTTCATGATTGATCACATGGGAATTTTCTTCTTCGTGAAGATAGATTCTGAGGGTTCAGATTTTCTTCTGTTGGTGATTTCTCTCAGTCTCGTCAGGTGGACAAAAATGCCGAAACAGAGAGAGGCTATTTTCGCGGTTTTGGTGCAAAACAAATGAACAAGGCAACTGAGCCTCATTTCACCGAGGTCCTTTATTTACCATACTATAATTCTCTTATTTTTTTCAGAATAAATCTTTCCTCATAGTAAATTATTGGACCCAAAAGAAAATAGGATTATCTATATGCTTATATGCTGATTAATTATACTTGACAGCGATATCAAATTACCTATAATTAACTAGTATAATGATTTGTGTTTTTTGGATAATGGCAGCTTAAAATGGCATTATTGGTAAGTGAAAATACAATAGAATAATTAATATTTTCTCCTCCGCAAAGACAATGTGACACTTATTCATTACAAATAAATCCATCTCCACAAAATCAATTTTTTGAGTAAATGTCCTTTTCTTTGGTAAGGAATTGCATGGTCTTTCATAAAAATAGACAAAGACTAGATTAGATCTTTACTTGTTTCGAAAATATTCATCACGTGATTTTAAGTGATGATTTTAAGCTAGGCAAAAAATTTATCAAGAGAAATACTAGAGGGCCAGCAACTTTTGTAATTTGTAGCCATCAAATAGTCATCAATAATAGTTTTAATGGTGTGAGATTGGTGTGAGATTTCATCTAATAATTCACTTATCTTTGCTTATATGCTGGCCAGAATTTAAAAAAATTGCTGCCCCTAAACTTTTTCATTTATCAAATTATTTTGGATTGATTCTTTCGAGGCAATGTTTTTATGATTCATTTTCTTTCATTCTTTTAGTGGATGTTTTGACCTTTGGGGAATCTACAAATCTTTGAAATCCATATTACTCTAGGCCTCTTGGACGTGAATGCTTTCACGAAGCATGTCAATTCATTGGCATACCGTGTGAGCCATCTAAACTACTCACTTCATGCTTAATCTGCCATGCTTTTATGAAGAGTTTCTTGTCTTTTGTATTGGCTCGGTTCTAAAGATAAGTGGATAAAGAGTTAGGTTAAAATGGAGGGAAAGAAAATGATGGGACTGAGAATGAACAAGGACGAGTGAACAAGGGAAATTAAATATCTCAATAAACAACACTAATAAAATATCACAATTCGCAACTGTAAATAATAGTTTTGTACCAAGAGTTTATTATAGCTTACTCAGATAAAAATAGAATACATGTTATATAGATCTTGCAAGATCCATAAAGTAGTATCTGATTCACAGAGCAATGTCTACAGAACCAAATTATTTTAGGCAACAGTTACTGAGCCGGTTTTTCGGCATCCCAGAAAGTAGTCTTCTTCCCAGTCTTGGAAACAGTTTGCAGAACTTTTTCCGGTTCAACGTTTCCTTTCACTACCACCTTCTGTTCCTTCAAGTCAACGTCATATGATTCCACACCTGCAAATATCAGCAGTATTATTATAGTTCGAATTTGCAAGACGAAAATATGTCCGTCAATATACGCACTCACTATTGCCTTGTATATCGAGACAACATAGACCTGTCCTCCATTAAATGGAGTGTGAGATCTACACGAGATGAGCACCACACCCCATCTAATGGTGGAAAGATGTATGTTGCATCAGTGCACGAGGCTATATGAATACATAAAACATTTCGCATATAAAATTATCTTTGCAACCACTTCAAACAATATTAAGATTCCGTCTCAGCTCAGTTGCTTCTGTCATGTTCGTTTTATCATGGAATAAAAAAAATGGAGAAATTAATTGGCTTTAAGGACTTGATTATTTCCTTCGATCCACACCCGCAAATACAAGCATGCAGCATTAAATGATTATAGCCAATTTCGAAAATACATATCATATTGGATATCTAAATTAGAAACCACCAGACTCAAAACAAAAGTATTTAGGTGAAGATACGCAAAGATACCTTCTCCCTTAATAGACAAAACACCCTAAATAATTAGGTATAGTGAACTCGCAATCTCCGAGAACTTCAAAATTAAAGAGATTCCAAATGTAATAGAGCAAGAAGTTTCCATAACAACAAATTAAGAGTAAAAATTGGAAACAAGAATATTATAACTAAAGTAGTAAAATTTGGTATGTTAGAGAAGTTAATAGTAATATAGTATATTGTTGCATATGGTTTCTTTGATGACAGGACCCAGTCCAACAAGCAAGAGAAACAACTTTTAAGATAGAAGAGCATTCATAAGAGTTCCCCTTCTAACATAACAAACGACCCTCAATATTCTACTAACCTCATGTCACAACGCCGTATACCACACAGAACATAGCACTGAAGCAAGTTACAAACAAAAAGGAAGGAAATAACGATCAGGAAGGAAGTTTCAGAAACAGAACAGCTCACCCAGATTGGAAACCGTATCATGATTGATTGAAATTGACAAATAAGCAAAGAGCTACTAACTAAAGTGGCTACAGTAAGACATTAAATCATTAAACAACTAAACCACTTTTCAAGTTTGCATGTTGGAATGATAATATCGGTTAGCAAAGAAGAACTGCATTAATTAGTTAAGATCATGGTCATCTGAAAACAATATAATGACATTTTGAATCCAAGGGGTGAAATTTACCATCCAATTTCCCCAAAACCCTCTTCACTGCTCCAACACATCCTTCACATGTCATACCAACTTTGAGGACCACGGTCTACAATTCATAAGGTGAAAATATTCAGAGTTACATTAGGCAAAAAGAAAGTAATATCTTCAAATCTTTAAACAAAAGAACCAAACATTACTTCGAACAAAAAAAAATTACAGAAATCAATTCTAAAAGGATGTGGAGAGCAAAACCAAGGAATCAGGCAAAGTCATAAACAACAAACAACAATTATTGACCATCGAGAATCATGACAGCAAATTACAATCATCTTCTGTTTATCATTACTGTTGAACGTGAATAACAGTGACAATCTCGTGTACGGTGTATCTAACATGTATTAAATGCGAAGATTTTAGAGTTTGACATGAACAAAAGGAATTAACCATGCAGATTCATATCTAGACACTGCAAACTTATAAGAGCTTTTAATAAAAGTTTATTGCAATTGCAAAACAATTTTGAGATCACCATCAGATAGATCCTCTATGACCTGTATACCTTGTAAAACCTCACAAAAACTGTACAATAAAAAAATCCTAAACACTCTAAAACAAACAAGGAAGGACCAATCATTGTTTCACATGTTTCAGCTATTCTAGAGTATACCAAGAATCATAAAAACAGCCTAATCCTCTTGGCAGCTGAACAAGTCAAAATACTAAAATATTTGAGAAGCAAAGAAATTGAATAGATGAACATACATGTAGCAATGATCAGAACATAATTCATCTGCAAACCCATTAGAATTAACAGAAATCCATACATGTTACTACAAGTTCAAATTTTTTTACTTCCAAAATTAGGGTTTTTATCCGTTCCAAACAACTTGATCAACAAATCGGCAAATCAAAACAAGTAAACAAGCCAATCCAAAAGTAAATAAACAAAGCTGTAGGGAGAGGTGCACCTGAGACATGGCTGCGATTCTGGATAGATTGAAAAAAAAAGGTGAAGAAAAGAGAAACGAAATAATAGAAAGAAGATATGATGATTATGAATGACGAATTATGTAACTTATTTTTTATAGGCGGTGAAAGTCAAACTGAACAGAAGCGGAGAGATGGGGATGACGGATAGAGAAAGGGAAGGGTCGAAAAAGTGCAACCGTTTAGGTTGTTGGGCCAGTTCACACCAAGAAGATTGTGTTATTATCTTACGTCATCTTTCTTTAGTTTTTTATTTTTTTTTTCATATCTTTAAAAGAAATATAATTAAAAAATCTATCTTATTCTTTTTTTAATTATCGTTTTAATTATTAAAATTTAAAAATCATGTTTCTTTTCATGTTAAGTTGTCTTTACTCAACAAAATTATATAATTATATATAAGACTTTTAAAACAACAATAATTAGTTAAACAATAAATACAAGAAATTAATTTTTAAAATTTAGTATTAGAATTTAAAATTTTAAATTAATCGTGTTACTGTAAAAATAATTATTACCAAATTAGTTATTTATATAAAATATATGTTAATATATAAAATATATTAAAAAAATAAAATAGCACATATATTTATAAAATATATTAAGGTTAATTTAGTTATTTTTTTGTGTATACATAATATTTTTATTTAAATTTTAAAATTAAAAATTATTTAACATTAATTAAAAATTCATCCAAAATTTAATTCTTTGTTAAAATTAAATATTTGACTGATAGATCAATATTGCATATGCTTAGAAAGATTTGTTTATAGTTCAGTTTTTTTATAAACTAAATTAAAATTACAGAAAATTATTTTAAATAATTTATAAATTGCATAAACTATTTTTCTACAATTAGTTTATCAGTTTATAATATGGGGTATTAGTTTAAACTGATTTATATAAAAAAAATAAAGTTTTAATATATAAAATATTGGTTTTAAGTAGTTTACATACAATGATAACGGCCAAATTTTAAAAAAGTGATCCAAAATTTATCAAATTAAATAAATAAATAAATAAAATAAACTAAAAAAAGTAAAAAGTATATATTTTATTAATGTACTCATTCTTTCTTCATAATAAATAACTCAAATTATAAGTATTTATTTTATCTTCTAAATATATTTTGTCTATTGTTTTGTTTTTCTCTTATGCAATAGTACAAGATAAATTTTCAAAAATTATAACAAATATATTTTTATGTATGTTATCTTATATATATATAAGAGCGATTTAAGAAAATAGACACTAACTAAAAAGACAAATTTTGTTAGATTTTATACCAAACTAAAACTAAAAAAAACTAGTTTCTAATACATCGGTTTTTAATTTTTTATATAGGCGGTGAAAGTCAAACTGAACAGATTAACAGAAACAACGTAGAGAGAAAGGGAAGGGTCGAACAAGCACAACCGTTTAGGTTGTTGTGCCAGCTCACACCAAGAAAATTTTGCTATCGTCTTACGTCACCTTTGTTTTGTTTTTTTTCACGTTTTCAAAAGAAATATAATTAGATATCTTATTCTTTTCTAGTTATTCAAATTTAAAAAACATATTTCTAAGGACAAAAAACGCTAATAAGCCAACATCACTTCATATTTACGTATATCAGCTAAAATGAAAATCGTTTCAGTAATAAGTCAAACTGTATTTTAATGTAATTCGAATCAGGCTGGTTCAAACTGCATTTAGCTTAAATCGAACCAGGGCAGTTCGAATTACCAAGAAAGAGTTGAACATAATTCGAACCAAGGTGGTTCGAACTTCACTTGCTCATAATTCGAACCAGCCTTGTTCGAATTATCCATGTAAATGCGAACCAAGTAATTCGAACCACCCTGGTTCGAATTACTCAATATTTGGCTCCAATAGTAATTCGAACCAACCTGGTTCGAATTACTCATTATTTGGCTATATAAGGAGTTCGAATCAGTCTCATTCGAACTATTGTTACTCTTCCCTACTCCACCAAATCCCAGAGAAAACGACCCAGGTTCGATCCGACAAAGACCTGAACGGAATACTCAGCCGATGGGGGACGATCCGGCAAGGTTATATCGGTTGGACGGAGTTGCTCATATAGCCGGGGTCATCAACGACGAGGTTAGTACAATAAAAACTTCATGCTAGCGGTTTATCTGAGTTAGTGGTTTTGCATGCGGTTTTAGTGGCGGTTTATGTTAGCGGTTAATCGTAGTGGTATTGCTAGTGGTTTAGTAGAGAGGTTTTGCATGCAAGTTAGATGGTGGTTTAGTTGGTGGTTTATGTTAGTGGTTTATGTTACCTGTTTTATGTTACCTGTTTTATGTTAGTGGATTATTCTGGTTGTTTTATGTTGGTGGTTTAGTAGGTGGTTTTTGTTAGTTGGTTTTAGTTAGTGGTTTATGTTAGTTGTTTTATGTTAGCTGTTTTATGTTAGTGGTTTACGTTAGTTGTTTTATGTTAGTGGTTTAGGTTGGTTGTTTTATGTTGGTGGTTTATGTTAGTCATTTTATGTTAGTGGTTTATGTTAGTCATTTTATGTTAGTGGTTTGTGTTAGTTGTTTTATGTTAGCTGTTTTATATTAATGGTTTAAGTTTAACTGTTTCATGTTAGTGGTTTAGTTGTGTGGTTTATGGTAGTTGTTTTGCATGTGGTTCTCGTTAATGGAATTTTATGCGGTTTTATTTTGGTATGATTTTTTGTTGATAATTTATCGTCTGGGGTATTTTTGTCATTGGTTGTGAAGCTGGTTCTAACAATGTGGTGCATGTAATGCGCAGCCACAGCGATGCATCAGGAGCATGAGGCGGCAGCAGGGCATGCGACTCGATGACAGATACGTTCCTTACTTGCAGATGGCCGGATTATACCATCTTGCCAGGCTGAACGACAGATGGTTCCGGTTAGATGAGGCCCTTGTTAGTGCCTTTGTCGAGCGATGGCGTCCAGAGACGTACACGTTTCATATGCCGTTCAGAGAGTGCACGATCACACTTCAGGACGTGGCGTACCAGTTGGGTTTGCCAGTGGACGGGCGTTACGTGAGTGGCTACCTATCAGAATTCCAGATATACATCCAGGGTGGCCGTCCAGCTTGGGTGTGGTTTCAGGAGTTGCTTGGAGTGATTCCTCCTCCCAGCCAGGTTCAGAAGTACGCAGTAAACTGCAGCTGGTTCCAGGAGACTTTTGGAGAGTGCCCCGAGGGAGCCGATGACGAGACTGTGCGGAGATATGCCCGTGCGTACATCATGATGTTGTTGGGTACGCAGCTGTTTGCCGACAAGAGCGGCAACTGCATTCACATCAGATGGATTCCCTACGTAGCCAGGCTTGAGGAGATGGGTACCTACAGTTGGGGGTCTGCAGCACTGGCATGGTTGTACCGGTGCATGTGCCGAGTGGCGAACAGACATGTGGTCAAGTTAGCGGGCCCACTATAGCTACTTCAGTCTTGGATCTTCTGGCGATTTCCTCGGTTTAGGCCTAAAGGGTATGAGACGTTCAGCTGGCCATTGGCCTCGAGGTACTCTATTTAGCATTCTGTACTTCAATTTAATATACATAGTTCCATGTTCATTAATACTCTATTAAAAATCTCTCAGACATTTAATTAGCCATATGACCCATGTGAGATGCAGGTGGTCAGGTTATAACCCTTCCGCTAGCGAGAAGGGTCCTAGAGTACAGATGTGGAGGCTGAGGATAGACAGGTTACAGGACACGGAGGTGAGAACGCAACTTACTAAGATGCCTTAATTAACCACACTTTATGAATTGCGTCCATGAGTTGCCATGACAATGTTGACTTTCTCTATGCAGTTTATCTGGATGCCGTATAGCAGCCCCGACGTACTTCAGGTTGTGCATCCAGAGGCTTTGGAGCCTCGACATATGGTGTTGTGGCGGTCTGTGACGTCACTGATATACTTTGCCGTCATAGAGTGGCATCATGTCGATAGGGTTCTTCCACAGTTCGGCGGGGTCCAGCCCCGACCGCATCTCGCCCTGAACATCGACTTTCTGATGTCGAAGGACGGCAGAGGCGGCAATCGATGGTTCCCGTACCACTTGCAGCAATGGCATCTCCATTAGGAGTCCCGTGCGGAGACCGTGCTGAGGTTTGATGTTGTTGCTGACCCTGGACCGTCGCATGAGTACCTGGAGTGGTGGAGTCAGCATGGGAAGAGATTCTTGTCTCCGGAGATGTTCTTGGGGGATCCGAGAGCCGTTCCTATTCCGGTTGCTGCGTCACAGAGGGGTGCTGGGCGAGTTCCTGACATGGATCGTGTTGAGGACGTGCCAGACAGGCGTCGGGTTGAGAGGAGAGCTCGTGTGGGGACACGACGGAGCCAGCGAGATTGGAGGTGGCTTGATCAGGCTATGGAGGAGGATGAGGATGCCAGTCCCGCTGGAGGCGGACAACGAGACCAGGGAGCGAGACGCAGAGGGTGTGCTGCGGGGGACGACCATGATGACGATCAGCATGGGCCCGTTGGCGGGGATGGTGCAGGAGCTGTTGCAGTTGCTGGTGTTAGTGGCCATGGTGGTGGACAGGGTGGTGAGTGGTATGGGTCAGGTATGGGTGACGGGGCTGATACTGGTGACGCTGGACTTGGGTCAGGGCCTCTTGGAGATTACTTCGTTGGTGTACCCGCCCATGACCAGACTCTGCAGGAGAGTACCCCATGGGTTAGTCTGGGATCACAGTGGGCAGACTTCCTTGCCTCAGATACGCTTGATGCAGACTTTGGGGGTTCACACTTTCTAGACAAGATTACTGCCATCATGCAGGAGGACGTGTCGGCCCGCAGGCGTGGTCAGACCTCCGGCACACAGGCACCTTTAGATGTTGATCTAAACGAGCCTCCTACGACATCAGTTGCTGACCATTTTGCTTTGGGAGGTACCCCACCATCTTCCTACACTGCTGCATCAGTTTCTGTTGCCGGTCCGTCTGCGGCACCGGTTCATCCTACGCCACCGGCAACAGCCTGCCCCGGATGATGAGGAGGATGAGATCGAGGACGAGGAGCCGCTTATCCGCAGAGGTCATAGGACACGGGTACCCCGTCGGTGCTTTATGGGCTCACATCTGTTTAGATGATTCATGTTTAGTGTATGTTGGATCTTCGAGTTCATTCATGTATGATAGACGTGTGTACTTTTGTTGTTATTTTAGGAGTAAACACCCAACCCGGTCCCTGTCCATTTCTAATAAGGACAACGCGATCCCTCACCAAAAAACTAACCCATGCCGGTCCCTGTCTATGCAAAAAATCACTCATCGCGCCCTCTCCCGTTTATCCCCCGTCCATAGTTGACGGAAAAAGCTGATGTGTCACTTACCGACGCTGATCTGGCAGTTAGGCCAAAGTTAAGTGCCAAGGTGGATAAGTGGAAATGGACAGGGGTCGATTTGTCCCCCTGTCACATTAAAAAACGGCGTCGTTGCTAGGTTAATAAGAAGCAAACGTCTCCTTCATCATTTCATAACCCCCTAAGCCCTAACTCAAATTTACAGAATAACCAAAACCCCTCAACCTTCTTCGCGCGATAGGACAGAGAGTGGTGAAAGTAGCAATTGTTGGTGCTGACAAGGGTGCTGACAAGGCCGCACTCGGAGGACTCCTCTAACGCCGCAGTTGACGGAGTGACTGACGTCGTGCAGTGGAGGCAGCTTGAGTCGGCATTCAGGTTAGTAATGATTCTAGGCATCAAAAACATCATTCTAATCCAATATCTGTTCTTAAATTGCATGTGGGTGTCTTAGTGTTCAGTAGGTTGAAATGGGTTGTCTGATTGTTTATTATTGTAAATGTTGTGATACTGAATGGATTTTGAAGTTATTAGTTAATTTGTTAAATTATTCATGTTAATTGTCAGTATTTTAGATGATTGGCACAGTGATGTTAAACTGTCATGAATTGGATTTTGATTAGTAAAAATAATTTCCAGATGGATGAGCTTGAAGTAATTCCTGTTTTTCATCATGGAGGAATTTTTAAGAGGAATGCACAGGGCAAATTAGAATATGTTGATGGAAAAGTCAAGAAGTGGCCACCTTTAGATATTGATTTGGTAAACTTCTTTGATTTTGAAACGTTACTGAAGGAGTTGGGTTATAGGGAGTACAAGACTATGTTTTGGTTTGATTGCATGGCACCTGATTTGGAATCTGGCTTACATGTAATGAGGGGTGATACTAAGATAAATGACATGAGGTCTAACAAGATTAAAAACAAGGGGACAAACGAGATTCATATCTACTTTGATCACCCGGTTAGTGTGCCAGAAGTTGTGGATGAGGAGATGCAAGCTGAGGAGATTATTATGAGTGACTCATCTTCCTCAGGTGATGGGTATGAAACAACTGAGGACGAGCCATATAAGCCACCTCCTCCAGAATATGAAGAGACTCATAGCAGTGACGATAGTGAGGTACAGAAAAGGAAGGAGAGACTGAAGAAAAAGAAGAAGAAAATGGTGTCACCAAGGAAGAGAGCTCAGGGTCCAGCTGGGGAGGTGAAGGATGGACCAGATGGTGAGGTTAAGTCTGGCCCAAATAGGGATTTAAGCAAGGATGGCCCAACAAAAAATAGGGATAAGCCTGGACCAAGTAAAGGTGGTCCATGTTATTCTCCAAAGACAGCCAAGAAACGGGCTTCCAAGAGGTATTCTGGTAGGAGGAGGAAACATATTCTGAGGGATGGAAAAACTGGGGCAGAAGGTGCAGTAGTTGATGGGCCTGAAGTAGGTGGTGGTGTGGAGGCTAGACATGGACTGGCTGGGGATACAATGGCATCAAGTTCTGATATTGTTGGGGAAGAGCTAGACTCAGATTATGAAAATCCTTATGAATATGAGAGTGAAGCATTTAACAGTCCGGTGTCTGACGATGATGAAAACAGGACTGCATTTGATGCTTTCAATGAGGAGACAGAATATGGGGAAGTTGAATTTAAGGTGGGGCAAACATTTATCACAATGGAAAGTTTTAAGAATGCACTAAAGGACTACTTTGTGTATGAAGGGAAGGATGTGATGTATCTAAAGAATGAAAAGAAGAGGGTGAGGGCTGCATGTGCAGGAGAGAATTGTCCTTGGTTGATTCTAACCTCTTGGAACAGTGCTGGGGGTGTTATCAGGTGAAGACACTGGTTAATGAGCACAACTGTGCTAGAGATTTTGGCAGTAATCTAGCTAGCAGAGAGTGGGTGACATCAAAGTTGGTGAAAAGGATACTGACTCAGCCTGATTTAAAGCCTAAACAGGCAAGGGATTATATGATTGAGGAGTACAATGTACATCTTAGTGAGAAAATGATAAGCAGGGGACTGAAGGTTGCCAGAGAGGTAGTTATAGGCAACGAACAAGCTCAGTATGGAAAGTTTCGTGACTATCTGATGGAACTACACAGGAGTAATCCAGGGAGCACAGCTATGATTGATGTCATACCTCAGCCAGAGTCGCTGCCACTGTTCGACAAATTGTATATAAGTTTGGATGCATGTAAAAGGGGTTTTATAGTTGGGTGCAGGCCTCTAATCGGGTTGGATGGGTGCTTTCTCAAAGGTTACTATGGTGGACAGCTATTATCTGCAGTGGGGCAAGATGCCAACAACCACTTTTTTGTAATTGCGTATGCTGTGGTTCCGAACGAATGCAAAGACACTTGGGGCTGGTTTTTGTCAGTATTGAAGCAGGATCTGGGGGATTTCACTGAGTTGGGACTGAATTTTATCTCCGATCAACAAAAGGTCAGCTCTAAACCCTGCTAATTAGTTACTTGTGTTGAATAATTATGTATGATCTACGCTCTGATTTGGTTGGTAATCTCTATTTCATTGAGATAAAATTTTTTTATTTTTCATTTATTAGTTGAAAAATTAATTCTTATGAGAGACTTTTTGCATGTTTGTTTATTCTTCTGTGATTTGAAAGTTGTAGAAGTAGTTAGGTGATATGTTAAAATAGAATATTACATTTTCACAAACTTTGCTGCATTACTTAGTTGTGGAAAAAGAAAGTTATGGGTATGTTTGTTGCTAATTATCAAAAAATTGTTTTGACAACTTGATTTCAGAAACTGGAAATAATTTTATTTAGAAGCTACTCTTATTTTTTTGGTGAAAAGGTTAATTGATTTTTTTTTTTAATCTATACAATTATTATTGGCCTTTGCAATTCGTTAGCATGGTCTAAAGGGGTTCACACCAGAATTTTTTCTTAAACAGATTTGATTGTGTATTAAATTTAGGACACCACTGTGATAGATAAGAATATGGTGATTGGTTGGTTTGTCTTCAGTTTCTACATGTGATAAGTCTCTGAGAAGACCTCAATGAAATCAAATGAAACCTTAAAAAATTTACAATATGATACATGTGTCATGAAAACGGAGTGAAACTGCTTGGCTATATCTACATGAATGGTTCAATTAAGAATTTGAGTGATTATGAGATTTGTTCTTCCTGGCCATGTGACTAAAATGGAACCATCATTATAAAACATTACTGTGACATTTTAATTGGATTTACAGTTATTTATTATCATAAATTTTATTAAACATGTATCAATAGCTAACTGCAACAAACAGCCTATTTCTTAGTTTTAATGATTAGCTAAGTATTTCTTGTTATCATTTATACTGATAAGGGAGAAGTCATGCATCACTTGCCAAATAGGTTTATTATTATATTACTATGGTTACATGTTCTTGCAAAATTTAGCTATCATGAGATGCTGTGCCTTTATTCATCTCTTTACTCCTTGCCAAATAGGTTTATTATTATATTACTATGGTTATATTACTTTGGTCAAGAGCCAAGTTTGGAGTATATCACCCCGCAAATTTAGAAGTAGTAAACCAGATAAAATGTACTGAAATTTTTGTTTGAAAGATGGCACTCTGTGAAGTCCTAAATGGCACTCTGTGTCCTGTCATATGGATTTAGATGTTTTATTAGCATTCATTGAGATAAAACTTTTTTATTTTTCAGTTTATTAGTTGATGAATTAATTTTTATGTACTTTGAAGCCATTTTAGTTAGTCTCTTTCAAAGTAGAGTCATGACTCATTAAATAGCATACACCATTGCCTTTTGAGTGGCTTCAAATAAGTAAAAGAAAAAATGATCTCAAAACATTTTTAGCGCTTAAGCAATACAATAGTCCAAAGTGATATATATCATTTTATGAAACAGATTGATATGACAATTTTTAGATTTCAAATGAAATGAATGAAGCATTAGAAATTTAATATTTTCCATCATTGCTAATTAGAATTTTCTAATTATATCATGTCCTTGGACTGATACAGGGGTTAGCATTGGCTTTGAAGGAGATATTTCCGAGAGCTCACCATAGGAATTGTGTACTACATATTTGGAAGAACTTCATCAAGCACTTCAAAGATGAAGAGACAAAGCAATTGGTTTGGGAATGTGCAAGGTGCACCACACACACTGAATTAGCTGCTGCGATGGAGAAGTTAAAGCGAGTAAGCGCACCAGCATGGGAGTATATGCAAAAATTTGATCCGGCTGTGTGGTGTAAGGCGTACTTTATTCATGGGCCGAAAGTGGACAACATAACTAATAATATGTGTGAAGTATGGAATGCAAAGATTGTGGAGCATAGGGAAAAGCCTATTCTAAGCATGTGTGAAGGGCTGCGGTGCTACATAATGAGAAAGATGGCAACGCACAAGAAGAAGTTGGAGGCTCACATTGGACCACTTGCACCAGTCCAACATAAGAAGTTGGATCAATTTATCAAGCCTAAGAGTCATAAATGGAGAGCTATATGGGCTGGTGATTCGAAAAGAGTCCTCTTTGAGGTTCATTCTCAAAACCATAAAGTGGGTGTGAATCTTCACAAGAGGACATGTACATGCAATGTATGGCAGTTGACTGGTAAGTCTGGTTATATAGTCATTGGATAATTATTTAGTTGTTATAATTTTTGGTTTATCATTATATTTTCATTGGATTTTTCTGATTCTACATCAATTCGTTATTGTACATAGGAATGCCTTGTAGACATGCCGTTGCAGCACTAGCTAAAATGGGTCTTAAGGCTGAGGATTTCGTGCATAAGTGGCTAACTATGGAAGTCATCAGAGCAACTTATTCACATTGTATTAAACCAGTCAACAGTGAAGAGTACTGGACACCTACTAATGCACCAAGGCCAATGCCTCCCACTATCAAGAGAGCTGCTCATAGACCTAAGATGAAGAGAAGAGCCGATCTAGTTGAGAGAGAGATGAGCACCACCAAGGCGAAGAAGACATTTGTTGTTACTTGCTCTAAGTGTGGCCAAACAGGCCATTACTACAAGACATGTCCGAATGCAGCACAAGATCCCAACTGGAAGCCTATGACTAAAAAGGAGAGACGAGCACAGAAGAAGACAACAACTCACAAATCATCAACTGATCCAACAACAAGCACTGATCCAGCAACAAACACTGCTCCAGCCACAAATACTGATCAGGTACAATGTGTTAGCTTTAAGAATTGACTTGTTATAAACAATAACTTTTTTACTCTATGTTTGAGAATTGAGGTACAATGGCTGTGTTATGTACTGATTAGGTTTATATGTTGCTTGGTTGAGTATGGCTATGTTATGTACTGATTAGGTTTATTTGTTGCTTGCTTGAGAAATGCTGTGTTATGTACTGATTAGGTTTAAATGTTGCTTGATTGAGAATGGCTGTGTTATGTACAATGGATGTGTTTGAGAATTGCCTTTTGTTGCTTGCTTTCTATAATAAATTGAATTTTGTCACAGAGCAAAGCCAGAAAAGCTAAGAAGAAACTACCCAAAAATCAGAGAGAAGAAATTTCAGTTTCGCAATCTGCACCACCAGCTGAGGAGGTAATTTTTTTCCTATTGTTTAAAAAAACAAAACCTGTTTCATCCAACAAATTATTAAATCTCAATCCCTTAAAGTTTTCATTCATATAGCTGCTAAACATACATTGTTACAGGCTGCAGGAAAAAACTCCAATGACAACCTTCCACCCATACCAGCACCGGGACCAACCTTATGGTTCAAATCTCAACCTTCCCAAGCCCCAAACTTGATGCCTCACAGCTCACAGCTCCAATCAAATGACTCAATAGCTGGGAAGACTACTCCAGGAACCAGTCATGATGCGATTTCTGAAGAGACGATGGCAGCTGCAACTTCAACTACAGCATCACGACTTCTAAAATTTGTGCCAACACCCGGCTACCGGCCTCCTGGACTTAGGCCTCCTAAGCAGGGGTGACACTTGTAATAGAAATTTAGATTTGTGATACTGAGATATGTGATACTGTTATTTTGGTATTTTGATACTTTAGTTTGAAGGATACAATTATGTCAGCAAATGTTTTGCTGTTATTTTGGTATTTTGGTATTTACAAATGTCTAAGTTTTGATTAGGGTCATTTTGCCTCTGCAATGATATTATCACTGTGAACATATGAGTTACATCTTTCTTGACAATATGAATATAATAGTACTTTTTGCTATGCTTTACAAGGTTTACTTCAATCTATGTTACATGCACAAATATTTGCTTCTCTAATTTGCATTAAGATCAGGGAACTAACTTTAAACACTCATCATAATAATTCATCTTCATATAACTTACATCCAAAATGTTTACATTTTCAATCTCATCTTGCCACACAGTTCTTAGATACCCTAAAGTAATTCATTAGGTTGCATACATAGTTGTCCTAAATAAATAGGCAACCAGAACCCCAATTAAAAATGCAAAAATACTACAACCTAACCCCAAGCATCTACTTTCACCCATTTTTTTCCTGCTCTTTCCCAATTGATTTTCTAATTCAATCAACCTCATTTCTAACTCTTCCACTTTGTCATCCACCGCATCACTAAGGCCTTCAAATCGCTGCTGGTTCTTCTGCAATACCCCTTTTGATGTTGTCTTCGAAAAATGCTCATTAAAGGAAGAGACATAATCATCTAGCCATACAAAAAATGAGCAACATCCTTCTGCAGTCTACATATAGACAGATACAAAAAGGTTAAAACCATGAACAGACCTGGAACTAAATATATAATTTTTGTACATTCAACACAAAATTTTACATGAACATACCTTGAATTTAGGGCACCGTAAGAATAACCTATTCGGATTACTTTTGGTCCCAGACATGAACAGAACAACATCAGACCCGCAATAGCATTTTGGGGAGACCCATCTCTTCTTCCTTCTACCTACAATACTCTCATTAGAGTTCATGCTATAACTCCAACTATCACCATCTCGCAGGTTGGAGGATGCACAACGTTCTCCACTTCCAACCATGGTCCCCTAGGGTTTCTTCTTTAGACTATGAATACTTTGTGCAGAGGTTGGGAAATGAAATGATGAAGGAGACATTTGCTTCTTATTAACCTAGCAACGACGCCGTTTTTTAATGTGACAGGGGGACAAATCGACCCCTGTCCATTTCCACTTATCCACCTTGGCACTTAACTTTGGCCTAACTGCCAAATCAGCGCCGGTAAGTGACACATCAGCTTTTTCCGTCAACTATGGACGGGGGATAAATGGGAGGGGGCGTGATGAGTGATTTTTTGCATAGACAGGGACCGGCGTGGGTTAGTTTTTTGGTGAGGGATCGCGTTGTCCTTATTAGTAATGGACAGGGACCAGGTTGGGTGTTTACTCTTATTTTAGCCATGTTTACTTTTATTGTTACTTCATCATATTGTACTTTGGAAATGGGTGTTAGTTCATTCATGTACTTTTGTTGTTATTTTAGCCATGTTTACTTTAACATGTAGATTTCTTTTTTTAGCCTTTCCATTTGGGGGACTTGTAGTTATACGCAAACCGAAACATAGCATATTCATTAGTTAACACAGCATGCACAATACAACGCAGAATGATCAACAAATTAAATGAGTGCACAATTACAACATCGAACAATGAAACTTAAATAAAATAACTACCAACACTAAGAACATGGCTACTAATGGCCCCCTCCGAACTGTGGGCAACTCCGACGTGTGTGTCCAAGTTGGCGACATAGGCCACATCTTTTTGGCCGGTTCAGATCTGCCTCGTCCATATTTATCCGTATCCTAGTGGACCTCGGACGACCCTTTCTCGCATGCCTCTTGTCAGGGTCCGGTATAACAGTGGGCCCGTCGTATGGTGGCCAGAAACCCTGCGGAATCGGAGGGGTGAAATCCATCCGATACACACTGAATACCAAACTAATCCGATACACGCTGTGAACATAAGCGGTTTAGGTAACCCGTGAGTAGGCACAACATGCTAGTGCATGCTGACACGGGAAATGAAGCACCTGGAACTCTGTCAGACCAGCAGTCCCTTTCGCATCTCTAGCTCTGAATCCAACAGAGTGCCCAGAAACCCCCTCCTGCCTCATGGCATCCAGGTCCAAAGAGGAAAAATGTGGTGGATACTGCTGTGTGCCAGAACTAGAACCACCGACCACCAATGCAGGCTCAGTCGCTCCAATATCATCGCCGCTGTCATCCTCAATCATATCTGCCTCGACGTCATCCTCTTCTGCATCACCCAACAATCCGTCTCCGACGCCAACCGGTGGAACGCCCTGTAAAGCATTCGGCAGAATATCAAATGATCCTACCTCGTCGCCTACGCTGTCATTGAGATCAACATCAAAAGACGGGGAGGCGACAGGTTGGACCGCTGGCTCGTACACAAGAACGGAGGAAGAAGCAACGGCAGGCCTGGAACTGGAACCGGCTGTCGTGGCTACAGTGGTGGTATTCCGGTTCGAACCTCCTGAGCTGGATACCACATCAACCAGCTTTGCCAACAATTCTGGTGTCCTCACCTCCGAAAACTGCCGCCGACAAAGAAACATGACTTTCAAGTCCTCATCACTACCAATCGTGAAACAATCATACTTCACGGTATCCTGGAGGACCGTGATTGGAATGCGATAGAAAAACTTCTTAACCCGCTTCGCACCTTCCAGACCAAGTTTTATCAACACAGATCTAACAAGGTCATCATAGCTCGTCGTTAGACTTACGACAATACAAAGAGGATCCTTATCTGTGAACTTCACACCGGAACGAGTTTTCCTTTTAATGGATCCTCTGTGGTAAACCAAAACAACAAAACTCTCCTCACTAGCCATCTTACACCCTCTAATGAGAGCAACTCACGTTTACAACCATATATATACTGCTCTGTCTCCCACTAAATCGAACCAGCCTTCATCGAATTAGGGATTGTGTAATTCGAACCAGCCTGGTTCGAATTACTTGATGCAGCTTCTCTCTCTATAATTCGAACCAGCCTGGTTCGAATTACTAGCGTTGCTAGTTCGAACCAACCTTGTTCGATTTACTTGAACCAGCTTCTCTCTCTGTAATTCGAACTGCTTTGGTTCGAATTATTCATGAATGCAGTTTGAACCACTATGGTTCGAATTATATTAATATATGCTTTGGCTCATTACTGAAACGATTTTGATTTTGGCTTATTTACGTAAATTCGGCCTGGCATTGGCTTATTATGGTTTTTTACCCTATTTCTAAGCTTCATGTTAATTTATCTTTACTCAACAAAATTATATAATAATATATAAGACTTTTAAAACAATAATAATTAGTTAAAGAATAAATATAAGAAATCAATTTTTAAAATTTAAAATTTAGTACTAGAATTTAAAATTTAAAATTAATTATATTATTATATAAAAAAATTTATTAACAAATCAGTTATTTATATAAAATATATGTTAATTTATAAAATATATTAAAAAAATAAAATAGCACGTGTATTTATAAAATATATTATGGTTAATTTAATTATTGTTCTTCGTATATACATAATATTTTTATTTAAATTTTCAAATCTAAAATTAAAAAATTAATTAACGTTAATTAAAAAATCGTCCAAAATTTAATTCTTAGTTAAAATTAAATATTTTTACTAATAGATCAATACTACATATGTTTAGAAAGATTTGTTTATAGTTCAATTTTTTTATAAACTAAATTAAAACTATAACTATTAGAGAATAATTAGAATCAATTTAGATCAATTAGTAGGATGTTTTATTTTTATAAATTAAATAAATACTAAAATTACCAAAATAAATATTTTTATGAGTATTTATCGTTTTAAATAATCCTGTTGTGTAAACGAGATATGGTAAGTATGTTAGAGACGTGTATATCTCGTTTATAGTATCGGAGGGTCTCGGGATTGTCTGTCTGGGACATCTGGCGAACACGATCCCGTAGCCACACAAGCTTCAGCGTGAATGACTCCTTCCTCTGAGCCGCCTGCTGTGCTGCCACGGGAGGCCTGCGCGCCGAGTAGCTGCTCCACCAACGCCCACGTCTCCGTATCGTACCATCTACCAAAGTTACGGAGGCACCCCCCACGGGGTTACCGTGGGCGCGTAGGCCCAGGTGGTACGCCACATCCTGCAGGGTGATAGTGACCTCACCCCACGGGAGATGAAACGTGTGCGTCTCTGGACGCCATCACTCCACCAGTGTTGAAATCAGGGAGTTGTTAAAAGTAAAATTCCTGAGTGGCACAGTGTTGTCGAATTCGGCCTCGACCAAATACGGAACGATGGCGTCCGATGGAGGTAAAGTATGGCTCACTCGCTGGGGCAGTAGCAGGCGAGGCCTTTGATTAATTACAAAAAAAAAATAATGTTTACAATATGTAGAATTAATTATAACTTATAATTTTTTTTAACATTTAAAACGTTTAATTTTACCTTTGATAATATTTATCTCCCAAAAATTTCAAGATCAATTATTTTTATTATTAATTTTACTACAAATTAAATAACATAATACAACATAATAAAGTCCTATATTTCTTATAAAATAAAAATAGAAAACTTTAATAACATAAACAATTCTAAATTAAGTCTACAAATAACATTTATGTCATACGAACCTAACACAAGCAGATAGAGTTCTAAATTAAGTCTACAAGCCTAACTCTTAACTCATACACCAACGTTCCAGATATACATGACTATCCTAACAATGCCAAAATCATTAAAATTAACAACCATAACGAAACTAACCTCGAAGTCGGCCGTCCCAGCGTAATGTGTCGTCTCATTCAGCCTGTTTATGTCCCAATCATTCCCCACTTGGCGCGCCATCATTGCTCGGGTCAAAAGTATAGTCAGAGAGGGTTAAAAAAGAGGAAAAGGATGTCGAGAAAGTGAAACTGGGGCCCAGAAGTCAGCTGTAAACGACTTTTATATATATGAGCGTACTGGCCATATCTCATTTACAGTGTAAACGAAATGGCATTACACGTATCTCGTTTACACTGCAAACGAGATATACATGTGTCACGCTAACGTGTCATATCTCGTTTACAGTGTGAACGAGATATGGCAGGGGAATTTATTTCGGTAATTTCTCTAAAAAATATTTTCGAAAATATTACATTTATTTTATTTATAAAAATAAAAAATCCTCAATTAGTATCATTTATATTTATATAGACTATCTGTATATTAATTATAGAATTGTATGTTTTTATTATTTTGATTCTTCTAACACCTATATATACTCCTATGTATTGTACCTTTGAGACACACGCAATAATATACCATCCTTTCTCCAGTTTTATCTCTCGTTTCTAACATGGTATCAAGAACATATGTTTTTTTTTTGAAGAAAATTCGTTCATAGTCCCTTTGCTTTTTTCTCTTTTGCTAGTGCTCTTTGCCTTCGTTTTTCGATCTTTTTCTGACGCTTTGGTTCGTCATTGCCACTACCATCATGTTTGTCTCTTCATCAAGATTCCAATGCCTCCAGACTCACCGTCTTCCACCGCCGGACGCGCTCTCACGCGCCGCCTGAAGATCGGTATCCGATCAGGTTCTCCTAATCTCCAAACGCTTCAGCATCCGTTGGATCTTGGTGACGTTCGCACGGTCTAAGAGCTTTCACGTGTTACGCCGCAAAGCCTCCCAGCAACCCGCGCGTGACTCGGTCCGACCCGCTAGTTGACCCGCGTTCCATCACCAGCGTGTCTTCTTCATCCACTCAGACGTCACCACGTGTCATCCATCTGCTGGCATGGTTGTTGATGTGGCGCTGACGTGGCAGACAGTGGGACCCTCCCTAAGATTTTTTGTGAGCTCTTTTCAATTTTGTAGTCTGTTTCTCGTTTTTGCCCCCTAATTTGTAGTTTTTCTCTCCTCTCTTTGATCTTTGTCTCTACTAGTATGGAAAAGTCAGATATTTTTGCTGTCACAGATAGAAAGGGTAAATTCTGTTGAAACTGTAACCGTTTTGGGCACCTATTCTCAAACTGTCCTTTTGATAAATGTCACAAATGTCAACAGAAAGGTCACATTAGGTACAATTGTCCACAAGCGTTTTGCCATTACTGCATATTTTCAGGACATTTTATTACTGCCTGTCCTACTCGCCCACCACGTCTTGGTCACCTCGAGTATCATTCTCATCCCAGTTTCTCCAAGAATATGTCTGCTTCTACTGTTGCTACTACTACTGAATCTACCACCTCTTCTCTTCTCAACCCGTCTTCTGTCTCTCTCTTTGATATTGTGTCTCTTCTTAAGCACCTTCTCTCGCTTTCTAGTAATACTCCTGCTGATTTTTCGACTCCTCCAGATAATTCTAAATGGTGTTTTAACTCTGATTGCTTTAATCACATCACTCCTTTGCGTAATCTTTTCTCGTCTTTGCCTACCATTACAAATGCACCTTCTGTCAATACTACTAATAGTTCCCTCTTGCACGCAACACACAAGGGTTCTATCTCTCAGTCAACTCTTAATCTCATTGATACTTATTATATTTCAAAATTGAACTTCAATCTTATTTCTGTTGGCCAACTTGTTGATCTCGGTTTTGATGTCACTTTTTTCCTTTCTGGTTGTCGTGTATAGGATCGTCGGACAGGACAAATTATCGGGATTGGACATATGGTCGGAAGGTTGTTTGAACTCGAGAATCTTCATATTCCCCCGGTGCTAAATCTCTGTGCTGCTTCTTCTCTATCTACCATTCTTTTGTGGCATCACCGTCTTGCCCACAGCTCCTTAGGAAAATTGCGTCCTCTCGTGTCTCAGGGTATTTTGGGTTAGGTTAAAAATGAGTCTTTTTATTGCATTTTGATACAAGCCAAACGTCGGTTCGAAATTTCTTCTCAATAAAAGAACCGCTTCGTTGCAAGTATAGTTCCAAACCAACAATTAACCCACATCAGAGTTTAATTTGTTTGTCACGAGTGCAAACCAATGAAAACTAAGAGTATTAGATCTCGGGTCATCTCTTAAAGGAATTGCAGTGAGGTGTGCGTATTATCAGTTATGAGATTCACGGGATTTGCAGATAAGAAGACAATAATCTAAATAAAAATAAAATAAAGAAAACAATTAAAGATAACAAATACTAAAGTGGCATTCATGGTAAGGATTGAGAATCAAGGTTTTCTACCCTAGTCATTAATCATAACACAATAATTATCAAGAGTTAAGCCTATTACGTTATCTCCGTATTGAGATAAAGTCAAATAGACCTAGTTAATCCCAATCCGTAAGTAGCATCAATGGAAACAAGATTAACTAACAACTCTAGATTACCAACATAAGTTGGGTATTAATGACTCAAGATTACCAAGTTTTTCTTTCCAAGCTAAGAATGCTAAAAAATCTACTCTAAAACTAAGTCAAGCATTTTATCAAACACTTGGTGTGTATAAAAAGAAAAGCATATTAAATTGTAATAATAATAAAATCTAAAGCTACTAAATACAAGAAAATAACAATAACAACTTAATTAAGCAACAATAAATATAGAAACATCAATTTGCATTAAAGGAATCAAATTTGACAAGAGTTCATAAACATAAATGTGATATAAAAGGGAAATTAACAATGTAAACTAAGAGAACAAAGATGTAAGAATAAGAAATTACAAGAAAAACTAAATCAAGACAAGATTAAAACATAAATCTAAGATGAAATTAACCTAAATCTATCCTAATTCTAGAGAGAAGAAGGAGCTTTTCTCTCTAGAAAATGCCTAAAACATGGTTCCTAAGCTACAATAATTGCTCCCCCCTTTGTTCCTTCTTGAATTTGGCCTCAAATACTTTAGAAATGAGTTAGATTTGGATTTGAAGGAGTCCAGAAATTGCCAGCCACGTTTTCTTTAAATGAGTCACGTGTTTCGTGTCACGCGTACGTGCAATCGGCAGATTTTTAAAACTTTATTTCTTCATGAATTCTCTATTTTTACATATTTTTTCTTCATTTTTTCAATCCAATCTTTGCCTTTTAACCCTGAAATCACTTAACAAATACATCAAGACATCAAATGGAATTAAAAGAAATTAAATTTAGCAATTTAAGAGCCTAAAAAGCATATTTTTAATCTTAAGCACAATCTAGGAGAAATTCACAAAATTATGCTATTTCATTGAATAAATATGAGATTAGTTGATAAAATTCACTAAATTCAACACAAGATAAACCTTCAAATTATGGTTTATCAACCTCCCCACACTTAAACAATAGCATGTCCTCATGCTAAACTCAAGAAAGACAAGAAAGGAGTATCAACATTTATTCAATGTAAAGTTTGTAAACTATCTAAATGCAACCTATCTACATGCATGCAACTACTTGGTCAAAATAAATCAATTCCCAAGAATACATATATGAACATAAGAGTTAAAGCAATCACACCCAAGTCAAATCCAACAATTCATTAGAGTTCTAGAAAAGAATTTATAAACTTGCAAGATAAGAGATGATCATAGGTGGAAACATAGAATTAAGCAATAGAACCCCTCACCGGATGTGTATATGCTCTAATCGCTCAAGTGTTTAGGGTTAATTCACTCAATTCTCTTCTAATCTGGTTTTCTAAGATTTGTTTTTCATCTAACAATCAACAGTTATTCAATACATGCATACAAATATCATGAAGACTTTTCACAAGGTTGTAATCTGGCTAAGGTCAAGTTAAATGGTCAAGTGGACTAAAATTTGAATTTTTTATTAGCTTAAACTCTCACCTAACACATATAACAACCTATACAATTTAAATGCAAACCTAACTACCCATTATTCACTTTTTCACATACGCATGCATTCTTTTTTTAACTATAACACATATGCATTGTTATTAATATTTTTCTTGGGGCATTTTGTCCCATTTTTATTGCTTTTCTTTTTCTCTCTTTTTTTTTCTTTTTCTCTCTTTTTTTTGTTTTTTTATTTTCCTTCTTTTTATATTATTTTTTTCCATTCTTTTTTTTTTCAATAATATAATATATACAAAAAGTTTAATGCATGTGGTTTAACATTCAATGCATGAGTATGTGCCCAACTTCCTAGATTTTTAATAAAAATTCAAAAATACATTTTTATCTCAACCAATATTCCCAAACTTCTCACACCTAGCCTAAGCTAATCAAAGATCTAAATTAAGGACATTTATTTTTTTTCACTTAGGGATAGTGATGTGCTAAAATTAAGAACAAAAGGAATTAAACAAGCTCAAAATTGGTTAACAAAGGTGGATAAAAGGGTAAGGCATTTGGGTAAGTAAGCTCAAATGAAATAAAGGCCTCAATCATATAAATGCATTTATACACAAAATAATGGATATAATGAATCAAACAAGTCAAATATTACAATCATAGAGAGAGAATAACACATAAGAAGGAAAATAGTGGTTATATGATGCAACCACACAATTAGGCTCAAAACTCATAAGCTTATATGTTTTTAGCTCAAAAACATGTTCCACAATATATAATTCAAGCAAGTTTCAATGAAAAAGCTTAACTCAAATCAATTTGGAATGCCCTATATATAAAATCTTTGGAAAATTTTATTATTTTGACTAAGTTATTATATATATGAAAACCAAGAAAATGCAACTAAAACTTCTAAAAGACATGGTAATAACAGAAGAATTAAAATGTGAAAGTGTTGGGATTAGAATTTTTCACCCAAGATTGGTCGATCGGTCGGACGACCTCCTCACACTTAAAAGTTTGCACCGTCCTCGGTGCATTCAAAGATGAGCAAGGGGGTACAACGACTACACGGATCGCCACCTTCAGCTGGTGGATCATCCGGCTACTGCAAGTTCTTTCTTCTGCTTTTCTTTTTGCTTATGGAGACTCATCCTGAGAATATGAAATAGAATATAGTAAGATGAGTGAATTTGAAGATAAGAAAGCATAGAGTGTTGGAATAAAGTGATGATCACTAAAATGAAGTGAGTGAATTAGTGTGTGACATTGATGAAAATAAGTGTGTGAATTCTAAGTTGTGCGCAGTTTAGAACACCCAGTAGCATTGAAAGCTATGCCATAATTACCCAAAAGAAGTATACACTTCACTCATTCTAGTGTGCTTTAGATACTTTAAAAGAAACTTGTAGGTTAAGATAAACAAACAAGTAATAAAAGGGCATAAAAGTACTCAAGCAAGAATCAAGCATTTGTGAAATAGATAATGAATGGCCATTGGTTGATGTGCAAGAGAATTCAATGAACCAAAGAACATATGGAACTCACACATCAATCAATACCACACTTGCAATTTGGTTTCACATCACCTAATTGACATAAAGTGGGAAACATGGGTGCTATGCAACTTAGGAAAAGAGAGATATAAGGTGAAATCAATCACATAGCAAGCATGGTCTATATAGCTTGAAAAGAGCAAAGAGATGTCCCTAGGTGAGCTTACAATCCAATTTCATAATTCCACAATATCGATGCACAAACTTGGTGATGTAAATAAAAGTCAATATAATCAAGCATCACTTAACAACAAATGCATCAAATAGAACTAAATTGCCTAATGATATATAATAAAATCAAATCACATGGTGACTAAAACATGCAATTCAAAAATTTTAGAAAGCTTTGAAGACAATTTTAGAAGTACTTGGTATGCACTAGTATCAAACAAGCAAAACTCAATACCAAGCAACAAATTACAACCTCAATTATAGTCCAACAATGAATATTCAGCAGTAAAAAATAGCTAATCAGATTAATAATCCGGCACTTTTCACCAAAATCTAACCTATACTAACAACCTAGTCTACTAAAATAGAAAATTAAACTAACTAATTAACAAATGGAGATGGTGGTAGATGCTGAATGGTGGTGATGGATGATGGTTGAAGGAGGGAAAGAAGAGTCAGAGAGAGAAAAGAAGATAAAAAATGGAACGAAGAGAAGAAAAGAAAAGTATGTGAAGTGGGGAGTCACGCGTACGCAGAATATCATGCGTACGCGTGACATGGGAAAATGAGGATCTGCACGTACGCATGGGGCATGCGTATGCGTGACATGAAGTCGTGCCCATTACACAGTTCCCGCATGGTCCCGACACAACTCTCTGTCCAGGCCATGCAGTAGCACAGTTCCAGCATAGCAAACGCATTATCAAAGTTGACGGTGCGACACGTACGTGTGGGCCACGCGTACGCGTGACCTTTCTCTCTCTCTCTCTCTCCCTTTCTCTCTCTCTTTTGAACATATTAAGCTTCTTGAGCACCTAACAAGCTACCAAAACAATACCAAACATTATCAAGCAAGCTAAACTACAACTTAAAACTAAATATGTAACACCCCGTTACCCTAAGCCTTACCTCGCGCCGTAAAGCAAGGGATAACAAGGTGTCACGACAGTTCTAAGGCTCATATAATATATATATATATATATATATATATATATATATATATATATATATATATATATATATATATATATATATATATATATATTACTAGAAGCCCGATGAAAGAATAAAAGCTCAAGGTCACGTAAAGCGGAAATACCAAACGCGAAGCGTCCACATACAATAACTAAATGCGTAAGCACAAACAGGACAAGACATAATACATATAAACCTTGTAGATAGCTCCAGGATACACAAGACAATAATTATAGTAAACAAGATATATATAAATATAAAATACAAATGAGGACTAATCACAGCCTGCGGCGTTTAGGCTGAATAGTCAAACTGAAATTCAAAGAGTTTTTTGAAGTTTAAAATAGCTTATACAACTTACCTCTCAAATCAAGCTTCTAAGGCAACAAAGTTAAATATACAAAAGGTGAGAGAATACTACGACCAAAGTAAAACAGAAATAAATAAGGAAAGAATCATACTCCGCTCTGTTACTATGTCCGCAATTTCACCGAGGTGAATTACGACCTGCATCTGAAAAACAATAACAAAGTATGGAATGAGAACCGGAGGTTCTCAGTATCGTAACAATGCCCAATAATGTAAGATGTAAGGTTTCGAGACGCCAAGGCAATCCTAAAACTTCACACCAAACAGATATTCAAGCTTAACATAAATAAATAAATTAAACCATAAACCATCAGCATGGTTATCTAAACTTAGGGGATTTCTAACTAAAACTAGTCACCACTGTCCCACAGTCTTCACCAACCTACCCTCTATGCGATCCCATCACTAGCGCCTACCTAACCTCCTCAGCACCAGACAAACATTGATAATGCAAGCAAGGAAAACACAGGTATTATTCATATATATAACAAGTAATTCAAGAAGCAAGTAGGCATATTATACAATTATGCAAACCCAAGTAATCAAAGCAAACAAGCACATAAGAGATGCATATGATGAATGCCTGTCCTATTGGCTCGTGATATCACTTGTCGGTCTGTAAATGCCAACCCGACACATCCTTCTAGATGTAGCCTTTTCTGTCACGCCAGAGATATAGTGCCCTGCACACTCATGCAGCAGCAAATCTAATACGCCAGAGATATAGTGCCCTACACACTCATGCAGTAGGGAGTCTATTACACCAGGAATATAGGCCCCGCACACTTCATGTAGCAGAGAAGGAAACAACAACAACCACTCATGCAACAGAGAAATCTGCTACGCCAGGGATATAGGCCATGCACACTCTTAACATCAACAAATCATGCAGCAGAGAAATCTGCTACGCCGAAGATATAGGCTCCGCACACTTTCAATAACAACTAGTCATGCAGCAGAAAAATCTGCTACGCTGGGGATATAGGCCTCGCACACTTTCAACATTCATCAAGATCATCATTCCTTGTTGAGTCCTCGACTCATCACAACCATCATCAATTCATAATTTCCATTCCGAACTCATTAGTTCATCAGTTTCTCAATTTGTTGTCAGTATTCACCAAGTGCACTACTCTTCCTTCTCTCTCAACCAAACTCATCCTTAATACACCAGAAACATAAACTTCCGTTCTCTAACTTTTCAAAGTAATACCCAAATAAATCCACCCAAGACCTTCTCTATGGTTAACATCCAAAACAAGCCAAAAAGTCTTAAATAGGTGTCACAGAAGTTTACAAGCTTGTTAGGAAAGTGAAACAGTTAAAAACAAGATTTTAGTTGAAAAACAGGGCATGTGCGTACGCACAAGGGAGGTTAAGTACCCGACATGGTTAGCGAATGTGGTACTGGTAAAAAAGCAAAATGGGAAGTGGAGGATGTGTGTCGATTATACCGACCTCAACGAAGCGTGTCCTAAGGACCGATATCCCTTGCCCAACATTGATTTTTTGGTGGATTCTTCCTCAGGATACCAGTACCTATCATTCATGGATGCGTACTCGGGATATAATCAAATCTTGATGTATAAGTCGGACCAGGAAAAGACATCGTTCATCACACCCAGAGTAAACTACTGCTACGTGGTCATGCCTTTTGGATTAAAGAATGCAGGGGCCATATATCAAAGGCTGATGAACCAGATGTTCGCACCCCATCTCGGAAGCTTAATGGAAGTCTGTGTGGATGATATATTAGTAAAAACCAAGGATGAGACCTGCCTTTTAGTCGACCTCTCACAAGTCTTTAACACCATAAGAAGACATGGGATGAGACTAAATCCCACCAAATGTACTTTCGCAGTGGAGGCGGGAAAATTTCTGGGTATTATGCTCACACAAAGGGGGATTGAGGCTAACCCTGACAAGTGTAGAGCTATCTTAGAGATGAAAAGCCTGACATGCGTCAAAGAAGTCCAACAATTGAACGGCCGACTTGCAGCACTGTTCAGATTTCTGGTAGGATCGGCCTTAAGGTATTTGCACTTTTTTCTCTACTAAGAAAAAGGTGCCAATTTGAATGGACCCTGAGTGTGAAGAAGATTTCTAAGAATTCAAGAAGTTCTTGAGCCAGCCACCAGTCCTTACCCGGCCTAAGGCAGGAGATGACCTCGTACTATACCTAGCTGTCGCTAAGAAAGCAGTAGCATCAGCCTTAGTTCGAGAAGATGAGGTCAGACAGCATCCAGTTTATTTCACCAGCAAAGTCTTACAAGGACCCGAATTAAGGTATCAAAAGATACAAAAATTCACACACGCCTTAATTCTGGCGTCCAGAAGACTCCGACCTTACTTTCAGGCTCACACTATAAGAGTCCGAACAAACCAGCCCATGAAGCAAATCCTTCAAAAAATAGACATTACAGGTCGTATGGTTCAATGGGTTATAGAGCTATCCGAATTCGACTTGAAATATGAAACTCGGACAACAATTAAAGCCCAATGCCTTACCGACTTCCTAGCAGAATACACAGGCGACAAAAGCGAAGCCTCTACAACTTGGAGCCTTTATGTGGATGGATCCTCTAATAAAGTCGGGACCAGCGCTGGTATAATCTTAGTGAATGAAGAGGGGACTCAAATAGAAGTCTCCTTGAAGTTCTAATTCGCTGCTTCCAACAACCAAACTGAATATGAGGCCTTAATAGCAAGGTTGAAACTCGCCAAAGAAGTCGGTGTGACCAAGGTAATAGTCTTCAGTGACTCCTAAGTAGTAACTTCTCAGATCAATGGAGAGTACCAGGCAAAGGATCCCAATATGAAAAGGTACTTGGAGAAAATACTCGAGCATCTTAGGCAATTTCAGGAGACCGAGGTTAAGCACATAACTTGGGAACTCAACAGCAGAGTCGATGCCTTCTCCAAGTTAGCAAGTACCAAGCCTGGAGAAAACAACAGAAGTTTGAAACAAGAGACTCTCCAGGAGCCCTCGGTTACGAAGACGGATAACAAATTGGACGTTCTACCTGTTTGTGGCTTAAATCTTGGATGGATGACCCCTATAGTCGAGTATTTGAAATTCGACATCCTCCCCGAGGATCAGAAGGAAGCCAAGAAACTTCTGAAGGAAGCACAAAACTACACTTTGGCACAAAACGTCCTTTATAAAAGAAGGATATCTACACCATTGTTAAAATACGTTCTGACTTTTAAGATAGAGGAAGTCTTAGAAGAAGTGCACAACGGTATTTGTAGGAATCACCTCATAGCAAGGTCTTTAGCTAGGAAGGTGATCCGAGCTGGGTTCTTCTGGCCGACTTTACAAAAGGACGCCATCGACTTCGTGAAAAAGGTGCTAACCCTGTCAGATGCATGCGAACTTCCACGTCGCTCACCCCGAAGAGCTCATTAGCGTGACCTCTCCCTGGTCTTTTGCGAAATGGGGATTGGACCTACTCAGACCTTTTTCCCAAGCTCCTGGGCAGGTCAAATACCTGATTGTGTGAATGGATTATTTCACCAAGTGGATAGAAGTAGAGCTGCTGGCCACCATCACAACTCAAAGAAGTCGGAGGTTCCTGTACAAGAATATCATTACCCGATTTGGAGTCCCTCACTCCATTACTACAGATAATGACACACGGTTCACCGACAGAATATTCAGAAATTTGGTGGCCAGCATGAAGATCAAGCATCAATTCACATCAGTAGAGCATCCTCAAGCCAATGGGTAGGCCGAAGCTGCCAATAAAGTCATATTGGCAGGGTTAAGAGAGAGGTTGCAGGAGGCGAAGGGAACTTGGGTTGAGAGCTCCCTCAGGTACTATGGGCTAATAGAACAACACCTCACTCCATGACTGGAGAAACACCCTTCCGACTTGCATATGGAATAGAAGCCATGATCCCAGTAGAGATAAATGAGCAAAGTCCACTGGTGAAATTTTATGATCAATTCGGAAATGTTCAAACCCAAAAAGAAGAACTCGAACTACTTCCAGAAGTCCGAGAGCAAGCACAAATAAGACAAGTAGCGTTAAAGCAAAGGATGGCATGTAGATACAATCAAAAAGTCATTCAAAGAAGCTTCGCCACAAATGACTTAGTCCTGATACGAAATGACATCGGAGTGAACAAGTCGAGTGAAGGAAAACTTGCTGCGACTGGAAAGGACCTTTCAAGATAACTGAAGTCTTGGGAAAAAGTTACTACAAGGTATCTGACCTGAATGGAACTGAGCTCCCCAGGTCATGGCATGCTTGCAATTTAAAGAGAATTATATCTAGAAGCGTGCTCCGTTCTCTGATGTACTCTTTTTCCGACTTCACGGTTTTTTTCTAAGAAGGGTTTTCCTAAAGGGGGTTTTAACGAGGCATCAAAGCGGGGCAAGGGGCATGAATTTTATACCCTTAGTAGCCAAAGCATCTTTGTAAAGTCATGTTTCACTAACGATAATATTTCCTTTTCTCAAGTTCCATTATTATTTCTACGACACACATTAACTTAAGCTCGAAAAAACGCAAAAATCTGTTGCCCGACCTATGTGGTCGGCAAGATGAAGCGACGAGGTATAAGTCGGTGTAAAGAGGGTATAAAAGACGATCATATAAAACTCGTGAGTAAACGACTTACAAGTCGATAAATGCCCGAGCAAATCAAAATGCATCACAAAAATAGCCTAAGTTATGAAAACGATTCAATAACAAAACAAATTGAACGTTCGTGCTAAGTAATGGAAGAGCTCACTTCTTCAAGTCTTAAAGATCTAAGATACTCAACGAAGGCTGGCGTCAAAAGCCTCACAAATAGTTTAAATAGAAGATATATCAGTTTTTATAAGATTAATAACATCCTAAAAATAAAGGATAAAATGTTAAAAGGCTTCGTGAAAAGCCTCATCAACAGCCACCAAAATAGCTCAACAATAGCTGAAAGATCTTTTTAAAACACCTGCAAGCCAAAGAATAGTTGAAAAATCCTATGAAAAAGGATCAGCATTCATAGTAAAAGTTGTTAAAGATCCCTTCCAAAGGGTCAGAGTCAGAAATAAACAAACCAACAACATTCAACGCATACATAAAAGTGTTCATAAAAAAGGGTCCCACAAGTCGGGCCTTAATAAAAAAAATTAAACAGGGCCAATACGAGGGTTTTGATCATCAACTGAAGAAGAAGTCGGATCAGCAGCAGTAGTTGGAGGGGTCGGGAGAATCTCTTCGGAAGGAACAACCTCAGGCAGACTTGAAGAACTCGGAGGGACTTCTAAAGAGGTGGCGGCTTCTTGGGGAAGAGACTCCACCAAGCGTTGCCCAGCAGTTTTTAGCTCTGAGTCGGTAGAAGGCTGAGGAGAAAAGACTATCTCCCCATCAATTACGACTTTATCAGGATGAAGGGGAGACAAGTCAAGGTCAGGAGCAATAACTCGAACCTGGTCCTTCAACACTCTAAACACCTCCTCCGTCCCTTCCACAACCGATTCCTCCAAATCTATGTAACTCTCCCTAAGTTGCTCTATTTGTCTCTTTAGCTCCAGATTCTCCCTAAAAACCTAGCATAATTTTCTTGAGAATTCTTCAGCAACCCCTTAGCTAAAGCACAGGAAGCGGCAGACTCCCTCTCCCTATCCCGAGCTTTGGAAAGCTCATCCTCCAAACTTACTTTTTCCTTTTTCAGCCCCTTCTTACCCTCCCTAAGAGTGGCCACCTCAGCCTGAAGGGCCTCCAAAGAATGCTGTGTAGCATTTAGAGGAGCCTTTTCAAATTCCTTAAGGAGGGCAGAGCATACTATAGCAATCTGGATCCCCCCTTGAATTAAGACTTTAAGGTGATTTTTGATAGAAGCATCGTCCATAGCAATAAAGCTATGAGGAAGAACGTGCTTGATGAATCCATATTTTACGATAATTTTTTGTTAGGATTGAGAGGATTTCATCATATAAACCTACACTTATTCTATTAAATAGCATGCTTTTGAGCTTTCCTCCTAAATTATGCTTGATTATGAAAACATGCTCTTTTGTGCTTAATTTAGTCAATTTTATTCCATTTACCTTTTATTCGATACCTTGATGTTGTTTGTGAGTGATTTCAGATGTATAAGGTAGGAATGACTTGGTGAGAATGAGAGAGGAGCATGCAAGGAGGAGGAAGCATGAAGAAACAAAGGAGAAGAGCAAAGCGATGTGTGCGTGCGCACAGCCCCTTGTGCGTACGCACAGGCAGCAAAGCAGAGCCAAGTGTGCGAGCTCATAGCATCTTGTGCGTCGCACGATCATTCAAAGTATCGCGAAGTATGCGTGTGCACAGCCTCTTGTGCATACGCACACCCTGAGATTTCGGCCGAGTGTGCATGCGCACACGTCTGTGCGTACGCACAAGTACCCGCGCATGCCTTCATTAAAAACACACGTGACTCGCATTTTGAGGGGCTTGGAGGCCCAATTCTGAAGCCAAAAGCTCATATTGCAAAGGGCAAACATTGGAGAAGGATAGCATATCATTAGTATAGTTTTTAGATAGTAGTAGGAGGCTTTAGGTTTTAGTTTCTCTTTAAGTTTTCTCTCGACACCATTAGGGTTTATATTAGGGTTTTACATTTCAAGTGCCATTTCCATTTTTGATCTTGGATTTTGCTAGTCTCCATTGTAAGTATCTCTTAATTACTACTCTTTTTAGTTACAATTTTGATACTCTTTCTTGTAGTTAAAGTCATAGTGTTAATATATATACTTTTTACAATTTTGATCTCTTATTGATGATTTTGATGATTGATGATTATTATATGCTTGTTTGAGTTAGTATTGTTGATTTTGATTAATTGTTGCTCATAGTTTCAAGTATTTTCTCAATTTTTCCATGTTTAGTGTTTATGCCCACCAACTGTTTGTGGAAATGTCAATTTTGATTATGGGCTAAATTTCCACCTCTTGGCTTGGAGAAATGAGCAATTGGGTTCCTAGAGTTGGAATGTCCAACATTTAGTGATAATTCTTGGATTGTTAATTATTCTTGTTTCCACTAACACTAACTTGTTGCTAAGGCAATTAGCAAGTGAGTTAGGATTTGTGGATTAAGAACAACTATGCTTACTTGACTTACTCTTCGATGTAAGAGTTCACTAAATGAGATTAATCCATCACAATTGTTATAGTTGTGGTTGCAACAAGGAAGGGAATCCCTAGCTCATCCCAAACCAAGACTCCATTTATGCTTTGAATCACACACACACATACATACATCAATCACTTTTATATCTTACTTGTTCATATTACATAGCTAGTTCTTTAATTCCTTTATTAGTTCATTACTTGCAATTTTGAGTGTTCTTTCATTCCTTTAATTCTTTATCTCTTCATTGAAAATATCTTTCGCCTTCACAACCGAAATTGCGCACTCATTGACCACTAGTCCTTGGGAGACGACCCGAGAATTAAAACTCTCGGAATTAAATTGGTTTGAATAGTGACAATTTGTGTTCTTCTAAACTTTGATCGATGGTCAATTGTTGGGTTTGGACTGTACTTGCAACGGAAGGAATTCTAATTTGAGAAAAATTCCAAACCCACTTTGAGCCATCATCAAGTGCCTATCACAAAATTTCACCCCATCGAACCCAGCATCAATACTAACGATGCTGGATTTCGAAGTCTTCCTCTTTTTAAAGGTCGGCTCCGAGAAGGGAGGAACTGGAGGTAGGGATGGTGAAAATCCCCAACGGGGCGGGTACCGCAGGATTTATCCGCCGGGGGCAGATACGAGGGGAATTTTGTATCCGCAGGGACGGGGGACGGGGACCCGTTTATTATACAGGGCGGAGGCGGGGATAGAGGTCCTTGCCCCGTGGGACCTGTATAATCCCCATATATATAAAAAGACAATAATACCCCTTCAATATAGTTGAAAATTCCAAAATTTCAACCCTAGCCGTTACTCACACTCGTTCACCCTCTCCTTTCCACTCCTCTACCACTACCACTCACCATTGCCGTCCGCCATCTCCTACCCCCTCACTGCCGCCAACATGAAGCTCCTACCCTCTTCTCGCGCGTCTGAGTCTCACTAGTCATCCCATTCGCATTCGCAACATCGTCGTCACATCTGACCAGCGAGGAGAACATCGCCGTCTCTGCCTGACCCAGTCGAGGAGAGCATCTTCGTCGCCGCATGACCCAGCCGAGGCAACAGCGCCAGCGTTGCTACAGAGCTCCTTCGCCAACCTTCGCATCTTCGCCTCTTCGCCTCTTCTCGTCTTCACATTTTTGCCTCTTCGCCTTGTCGCTGATCTTCACCGTCAGCTCGGCTGCTCTTCCTCCCGGTAAGTTTTGTGAACTACCATTTAAATTTATTCAGTTGTGGTTTTAGGGTTCATCTATCATATGATCTCTGTAATTTTAATTTGCTTTGCAAAGTTAGTACTGATTTATTTTAATTTGCTTTGAAGAATTTGTTAATTTTATTTTGCTTTGAAGAACTTGTTCTGATTTATCTTAATTTGATTTGAAGAACTTGTTAATTTTAATTTGCTTTGAAGAAATTGTTCTGATTTATCTTAATTTGTTTTGAAGAACTTGTTAATTTGATTTTGCTTTGAAGAACTTATTCTAATTTATCTTAATTTGCTTTGAAAAACTTGTTAATGTTAATTTATTTTGAAGAACTAGTTAATTTGCTTTGAAGAACTTGTTCTGATTTATTTTAATATGCTTTGAACAACTTGTTAATTTTAATTTACTTTGAAGAGCTTGTTAATTAATATAGTATTATTTATGACTCTGATTATTCCTCATTTTGATTCTGTTCATTACAATTTATATTTCTGTGATTTATGTGATTTAATTTTTGTGATTTCTTTGAAGTTTTATAAGTCCTATGATTTGTGTTTTTTTGTTTGATGTAGGATTCAAATAAATCAGAATTTAACATCACTACTATCACAGGATAAAAGAAGGCTTGAGAATTATGTTTTAGTAGAGATGTTTGTTGTTTATTGCTCTTTTAAGTATTTGGAGACAATAAAAAATATGTTTGTAATAACAATTGGGAATGATCTTTTTTTTTTCTATTTTTTTTTGTTTTTTTCATTTTTTTCGATGTTTATTATTTTTTATAAAAATCTGTGGATATCCATGGAGACCCCGGTCCCCGGTGGATACAGGGTCCCTGGTGCACGAAATTGTGATCATCAACAATGGTGCCAAAGGACTTGGAGCTCTTAAACATGAATCACACTTTGTCACAATTCCGCACAACTAACCAGCAAGTGCACTGGGTCGTCCAAGTAATACCTTACGTGAGTAAGGGTCGATCCCACGGAGACTGTCAGCTTGAAGCAAGCTATGGTCACCTTGTAAATCTCAGTCAGGCGAATTCAGATGGTGATGGAGAATTGATAATTAAAAGATAAATAAAACATAAAATAAAGATAGAGATACTTATGTAATTCTTTGGTTGGAATTTCAGATAAGCGTATGAAGATGTTTTGTTCCTCCTGAACCTCTACTTTCCTATTGCCTTCTTCCAATCATTCATACTCCTTTCCATGGCAAGCTTTATGTTGGGCATCACCGTTGTCAATGGCTACTTCCCGTCCTCTTAGTGAAAACGTTCCAAATGCGCTGTCACCGCACGGCTAATCATCTTTCGGTTCTCGATCATGTTGGAATAGGATCCATTGATCCTTTTGCGTCTGTCACATGCCCAACAATCGCGAGTTTGAAGCTCGTCACAGTCATCCTTTCCCAGATCCTACTCAGAATACCACAGACAAGGTTTAGATGTTCCGGATCTCAAGAATGGCCGCCAATAATTCTAGCCTATACCACGAAGGTTCCAATCTTAGATCAGAAATCCAAGAGATATGCATTCAAGCTTGTTCATGTAGAACGGAAGTGGTTGTCAGTCACGCGTTCATAGGTGAGAATGGTGATGAGTGTCACATAATCATCACATTCATCATGTTCTTGGGTGCGAATGAACATCTTAGAGGAGAAATAGACTTGAGTTGAATAGAAAAACAATAGTACTTTGTATTAATTCATGAAGAACAACAGAGCTCCACACCTTAATCTATGGTATGTAGAAACTCCACCGTTGAAAATACATAAGAACAAAAGATCTAGGCATGGCCAGCCTCCCAAAGAGGGTTCAATCATCAAAACATGATTCCAGGATGATCAAAAGATTTTAAATACAATAGCAAAAGGTCCTATTTATAGATAACTAGTAGCCTAGGGTTTACAGAAATCAGTAATTAATGCAGAAATCTTCTTCCGGGCCCACTTGGTGTGTGCTTGGGCTGAGCATTGAAGCTTCCATGTGTAGAGACTTTTCTTGGAGTTAAACGCTAGCTTTTGTGCCAGTTTGGGCATTTAACTCCAGCTTTTGTGCCAGTTCCGGCGTTAAACGCCAGAATTCTTGAGCTGACTTGGAACGCCTGTTTGGGCCATCAAATCTCAGGAAAAGTATGGACTATTATATATTGCTGGAAAGCCCAGGATGTCTACTTTCCAACGCAAGTGAGAGCGTGCCAATTGGGCTTTTGTAGCTCCAGAAAATCTACTTTGAGTGCAGGGAGGTCAGAATGCAACAGCATCTGCAGTTCTTTTTCAGCCTCTGAATCAGATTTTTGCTCAGGTCCCTCAATTTCAGCCTGAAAATACTTGAAATCACAGAAAAACACACAAACTCATAGTAAAGTCTAGAATTATGATTTTTAATTAAAAACTAATAAAAATATAATAAAAACTAATTAAAATATACTAAAAATATACTAAAAACAATGCCAAAAAGCGTATAAATTATCCGCTCATCAGTCCCCATTACCGTCGCGGGGTGGAACGGGGACGGGGACAGATTTTGGAGGTGGGGTCCCCGCCCATGGGGCCCGTTTCCATCCCCAACTGGAGGAGTAGGAACTAAAGAAGGAGGAGGAAGAGGAGGGTTTACCGACTTGTTCTAAGAGGAAGATGTCCCTGAATCAGACTTGGTCGGAGAGGATGTATTCGACTTGTTATCTCCTGCAGCTGAGCAACTCGGACACGGGCGTTTCTCTTCACCTCCTAGACCTTCTGGTATGCTTTAGACCCGTTTTTCATCTTTTCTACAAAAAGAATAGAAAGGTATCATCAAACAAGTCAGAAAAATGGGTAATCGCCTAGATAGTAACAATAAAGAAGGCTACCTAGCTCGGTACAGACAAAGCTCGGAGTCCCGAGCAGAAATTTTTGGAGCCCGTCCTCAAGCCTCTCAGAAGAATTCGACTATAACCTCTTCGACTTCATCCAAATCCACCAAATTATACTTTTCAACAGAGGCTGCCTCTATCCAGTATAGTGGGAAGCGAGGCATTATTCTCGTTTAGAAAAAAGGGATGGTAACCCTCTACGGCTCGAACTTTGAAAAAGAAATTCTTGAAATCATGGAAGGATTCGTCAAAAATAGAAAAAACTTTCCGACCTTGAATGGCTCGGAAGAAAATCCACTGTTGTTTATTTTTATTAGAAGCAGCGGTAAAAGGCTTGGTAAGATGAAACAGAAAGAAAAATATCCTTAAAGAAATTGAAAAATCAAGCTCACGAATGACAAGATGATAGATTTTTATGAAACCCCAAGAATTTGGGTGTAATTGGGAAGGAACAACTCTATAGTAAGAAAGGACTTTAGTCTCAAAATCAGGAAAAGGAAACGTGACCCCAAGTCGGGTGAAAAGACAATCATACATAAAAATAAAGGGGGATTCAGAATCTACAACTCTGCCGAAGCAGACTCGGTCCTCTGGGTTAGGGACAACTAACTCGTACTTCACCTTGTCCTCCCTAGAAATACAAAGCCTATGGTGCTTTCGAAACTCATCCATAAAAACACTATCTACTAAAGAAAATTTACAAAGGACTGAGGCATTTACCCATCTCAACAAATCCTCAGGAATCCTCGAAGACATTTTGGAAACAGATGGACGAGACATATAGGATGGTATACCTACATTACACAAAAAGAAAAAGAATCATTACAACAAGTTCGAAACAGAGGCGGTTTCTTTCAAAAAAAAAAAAAGCAGCCCATAGCCAGAAAAAAATAATCTTTCATAGAAAAAGCAAAGGTCCCTAATGCATACAGCATCAAAACAACAACAAAGGTACATAAAAACTACTAATCCAGCAAGCAGAGATCACAATAACAATGGGATCACAGTAAAAAGCATAGCAGTAAGAAACTAACCTTTCTTTGGAAAAGGATGAAGGGAAGAGAGTTTTTAACGAAGGAGAAGCGAACGTCTTAAGCTACCAAATGCTGAAAAACGAAAGGATGGGATGAAGACGAAGAAGGCGCGAAAGAGAGAAAGAAGTTCACAGAGGAAGACGAAAACCAAGAAGGAGAAAAAGGGGGAAAGTATTTATAAGGCACAAGGGGAAAAACCGTAAAAACCCCACTTATTTAAAGAGTGTGCCGTTACCAATGTAACTGCCCCGACGTGTTAATGCGAAAAGTCAACGGACGCGATGGTTGGCAACTTGAAATCACGTCAGTTTTTAAATCAAAATCACATCGGTTTTCCGACTTGAAGGAAGAAACCGACTCGAATATCTCTGACTTACTCTATACTTGAATCCGACTCGTATTAAAGAGGCTGGATTCAAGTAAGGGCACTGTTCATACCCTAACCAAAAAACGTAAGCCAGACCCAATAAGGGTGAAAGACCCAACTACAAGGATGGCCTCTAACACTCATCCAACCTCCTAAAGAGGTCGGATTCGATGGAAACATGCAACCCATGCCTACCCACAAGAGTATCTACTTCTCCGAATCTCTCACCCACTTTTAGAAGAGAGATCTCAACAATCCCAAGATAAAGGGGCGGTTATCCACCATTAGAAGTGGAACTACTTCAGTGGTAGTTATTGGCTCATCTCCTATAAATACCCTGACACACTCAGGTACATTTAAGTCCCAATATACTTAAACCTGCCTAATCCCTTGTTGACTTAGGCATTGAAGTGTCTTGCAGGTACCACCCCCATCATTTCAAACACACAACTCGGATGACGACTCCCTGACTAGAAGAAGTCGAAGACCACCTTTCTTGAGCGCTTGAGCCTCACAAATAAGCCCAATCATCATTCGATTTCAGGTAATCCACAGAACAATATTTATTCTATCTCTCAAGCATACTATGGCTATTGTTTTTTCTCTGATGTAATAATTAGTACAAGATAAATTTTTAAAACAATATAATAAGCTTATTTTTATGTATGTTATATCTTGTATATATAGGAGCGATTTTGAAAAAAATATGACTCAATTAATTGAGTCATTGCACCAAAATTTTTTTCTGAAAAAAAGTCCTTGCACCAAAAAATATGACTCAATTAATTGAGTCCTTGCACCAAAATTAATTGAGTCATTGCACCTATAGTTTCGCAAAATTTTTAGTTAGGTTCCTATACTTTTTTTTTAATTGAGTCTTTACACCAAAATTTTTTTTAATTGGGTCCCTTCACTTTTTTGTCCTTTTATTTAGGTCCCTGTACCAATTCTTTTTTTTTAGTTGGATCCCTATAAAATTAAACCAATTACTACTAAGAGGGACTTAATTGAAAAAAAAAATTTAGTACAGGAACCCAATTAAAAAGAAAAAAAATATAGGGACTTAATTGAAAATTTCACGAAACTATAGAGATCAACAGAGTAATTAAACCTAATTTTAAAACCAAACTAAAACTAAAAAATATGATTTTTAATAAATTGGTTTTTATATTAAAAAATGTAGTTTTAATTCAGTATTTTTTAAACTTATCATGAACATGTACATTAAATATGGTTCCATACATTACTAATTTATTTAGACGTGGACTCCATAAATTGTGTTAATTAATACTTTTATTTCTGTTTTATCTTTTTGTTTGTTACCCTTTAAAATATCTTTTTTGTACTGTTATGGGATGTCAACATATCGCAACATATTTTCTTTTTAAAATAAAAATAAATTATATTTATATCAATTATGCAGTATAATACCAAGTTTATAGAAAAATCAAATAAGAAGATGAACGAATTGGGGAGATCATTTTTTAATTTTGTTTTCTTCACTTGAATTGGTCTTAAAGACTGTACGTCAGACGTGTATCGGTTGAGGGGGACGGGGAGGGGGAGGGGGAGGGGGAGGGGAGGGGGTTGTTAGTTGTTTACTCAATCAATAGTGTTCGTTGAACAAATATTTTTTCAACAAATTAAATTTCCTTTTTCAAAAAAAAAAAAAAATTAAATTTCCTTTTTCAAGCTTTTCCCTCTTTTTTTTCAACTAATCGAATTACTAAGATATCTTTTTTTTTTTCTTTTTTTCATTCTCTTCCAAAATTTTTGTATTATTTTTACATAATTTAATGTTATATGAATTAAACTAAAATTAAAAATAAATCAAAAACAGTAATTTCTTGTGAACTTGATCAGAGACTTAGTTATAAAAACACATTTTAATTAGGATTATCTTAAGTGAAGCGTGGTCTTTACTATTTTCCCTCCTCAATTTAATATGAATTCCTAACAAATTTTACTCGACATATAATAAATTATCACAATGTTAGAAAAATAATATCTAAAATTATTTTATATTGTTGATCGAAAAATATTTTTCGATTAAGGCGAGGTAATTCAAAGTGATGAAGAAATCGAAGAATTCAAACAGTTTTCGAAAAGATATACACGCAAGCGTGGGCTGGAGGTAATCGATGCGGATTCGATTACATTTACTTTACTAAATCGAATAGGCCGAATTGAACAAGATTTTCGAGACAGACAATCGAACAAGATATTCGAATAAGTAGATCGAGCAGTTATGGTAATGGAGAAGTTAGAGGCTTTCGTCACGCGAGGAAATCATGGAAAATGTTTATAGCCAAAAGGGGGGAACAGTTACCAAAAGGGGGTAACGGTTACCAAAATGTTTATAGCCACCATCGATTTGCTAAAAATCGAAAAAAAAAATTGGCACGCCCAGTGGGACAGTTTTAAAATTGAAGTGTGTCAAAAATTTTTTATATCATTTGGTGTATGCGATTGAGAAGTGAAAAAATCATTCACATGACTGATGAAGTGTCAAATGTGAATGGTGGTTCCTCCACCAATGATAGTTTACCAATAATTGTGCAACAAGCGGACGTGACTTCACGTTCGAAAGGTGTAACTGGAAGTGAATGTATAGCGGTTACTACCGCGCAAACTGGGAATGTTGGACGTAATATTCGTCCACGTGGTACTATACCACCAACCCAGCCTCCATTAACCACTGGTTGGCCTCCTTATGGTCTTCCTCCTGGTTATGTTCCGCCAGTGGGTAGTTTTGTTCCTCCCGTTTGATTTGGGAATGTAAATGGAGGAAGTAATTCCCAAAACCCACAACATCATTTCGAGTATTCTCGTGATTATATGTGGGCTCTACTTCGAATGCTACTAATTCGATGGCAGTATATCGACAACAAGTAGAAGAAAATCATCATGACTTGGTCAACTTGCTGATTCAACAGATGACCACAATTCTGAATCCAATGATGGCTGATCACGAATCAAAATTCGAACGTCTTGCTAGACAAGTCGAGCGGATTGCTCGAATCGTAGATTATGAGGAAGGTGAAAGCCATAATGTCAGGGGAAATAATGAAGGATTTGAAAATATATTTCAAAATGAAAATAGTGTTTTTAATCAAGAAAATCCTCATGTAGTTCCTCGGGATCAAAATGCTAATGACTTTCTAGCCAAATTACGCGCTAATCATGGTGGTGAACGTTATCAAGTCACCAGAATTATGAAAAAAGTACTTAATCGAGTTGGTTTGAATGTCAGTTTTATGAATCAACCTCACTTTGTGTCTGCATTTTCCCAAGTTGATCAAATGGCTGAAGTGCCAAGAGGGGTGAAGAATCCAAAGATAATCACAAAGTTTGCTGGGGAAGTTGGAGAATCAACCACTGAACATGTTACTCGATATTTGGTTGAGATTAGAAATGTAGTCAATGATGAAAATTTGAAAATGAAGTTTTTTCCTTCTTCGTTAACGAAGAATGCATTTACTTGGTTTTTGAATCTTAGACCAAATTCGATAATGACATGGAGTCAGTTGGAAACTGCTTTTCACGCTCAATTTTATCGAGGGGAAATGAATGTGGCAGTTACTGATATAGTGGCCTTGAAACGTGAAGATGGTAAAACCATTGATGATTATTTGATACGTTTCAAGAATGCTAGAAGTAGATGCTATGTTTCATTACCTGAGAGCGAAGTAGTGAATATAGCCACTATAGGGCTAGGATTTTATATGCGCAGGAAGCTGCTTAATGTGCATATCCCTGATTTAGCCCATTTGGCTGAAAAGGTTCGTCAAACTGAACTCATGAAAAAGGAGAAGGAGAAATATAGGAGTGAGCAACGATCAAAGATTAAACCTTTTACTCGGAAGAAAAAAGTTGCTTACGTGACAATGAAGACCTCAGAAGAGGAACTTGATTTCGAAACAGAGGTCGATTTGGCCGAACTTAAGAAGGGCCCTCCATATGTCTGTTCCTTATTTAAAAAGCTTCCTAGTAATGAAAAGTCGAATGATTCAAAACTAAAAAGTGGAAAGAAATACAGTTTTGATATTTCGAAATTTGATCAGATTTTCAATGTGTTGCTTAAAGATAAACAGTTAATTCTGCCTGAGGATAGAACTTTACTTTCGGTGAAAGATTTGAAAGGAAAACCTTATTGTAAGTTTCACCAAGCAACAAGTCATTCGACTAACAGTTGTGTTTGTTTCAAGGACTTAATTCAGGAAGCAATAATGGAAGGACGGTTGAAATTCGACGATGGCAAGAAGGAGATGAAGATTGATGTTGATCCCTTCGAGGCGGATGCCAGATTTGTTGAACCATGTTTCGGAGTGAACATGGTTGGAATGTCCTATGATTTTGATGTGGCTCTTGATGATTTTGAGTCACAGGTTCGATCAGTATATCCCCGAGCGGGAGATGGTTTATTGGACTTTCTAGTTCAGCAAAAGATTAAAGACCAGGACGTATCTCTGTGTCCACAGTGTAATGCCATTTTTGATGCTGAGGCAGCGGTGATTTTCGAAAAGGAGAGAATGAAGAAACAACTGGCTCATAGGGAAGAACAAGCACGCCAGAGGCAGCCGATTCAGCGCATAGAAGGTCAGAGTTCTAAGATACCTCAATAGAATATGGCTACACCTTTAAGTTGATCTCAGGCTATTGGTGTTCAATGGATTCGAAACTGTCAAGAGTTTCAGAAGCGAGACCCCCTTTATCGACGTAACCTACAATGGGGACATCGGAGACCTCCTCAAAATCAATACCCTTACTATCGTGGTCGAGTCCGAGGGTATCCAAGAGGCAGAGGAGGTAGAAGAAATTTTAATCAGAATAAGAAGCCTCAGGTGGAAGTAAGAAAGGGGGCAACACCCTCTGTACATTCTCGTATTATCTTTCCTTCTGATGGAGAGACTTGTCCGAAAGGAATTCCATTTCCTGCAAAGATGGAAAAAGGCAAAGCAATAGCTCAATCCTCAGGGGTCAACAAAAACGAAGAAGTTGATGCCGACAAAGAATATTTTGATGAAGGGGATGATGACATGATTGGAACGATTTCGATCATTCCAACTGAATATCTGGGGGAATATGAAGGTGACCCAGAAGAAGATTATGATGTGGAGGATGAGGAAGCTTTTTCCTTTATTCGAATCGAAGATGAGCCAGGGTATTTCCTTCGGCCCACTGAAAAACAAATGTCTCATCTCCGCCCACTTCATATAACCACTACCTTGAGTGGGATCAAAGTAAACAAAGTCTTGATTGATGGTAGGGCAGTGATCAGTCTGTTGCTTGAGAGGATGTTAATGAAAGTGGAAAAACATCCTGATGATTTGGTCCCCACAAACATTTCTGTAATGGATTTCAGTGGGACTTCAACCCCGGCAAAAGGGCTAGTTACTCTGACTGTGAAGGTTGGCTCATCTGAGCGCAACACTGTGTTTGTGGTGGTTCCATCGAGAGCGAGCTATAATGCTTTGCTGGGACGAGACTGGATCCACGGTGTAGGGGTTGTGCCTTCTACTGTGCATCAAAGCGTGCTTCTTTGGTCGAAGGAAGGGAAACCTGAAGTCATCAAAGCAGATTCGAACCTTTATGTCGAACAGCTGCATGTTGATTTCAGGATGTATAATCCTAAATTGAAACCCCTGAATGTTGACCAGACACTAACCTCTTATAATTGTGAAGGTTGCTATTTGTCTTCAGAAGGATTGTCAGTGAAGTTACGCTACCTAGAGTTAGGACTTGCTCCAACTTGTTGGGATTGTCTGTCTTGAAGATCTTCTAAAGGTTGCTCTATGGACCGGGTTGAGGAAGTTTCTGATTACCTGGTAACATTACGTAATTATTTAAGTAATTTTCATCTTGTAGAAAATAAAGATGATTCTTCTGATGAAGTAGAATCACATAGGGTTAGTAGTTCTTTTAATTATAATTGTATCAACTCGGTATCTTCAATCGAGTTTATTCATAGTTCTACTGCTTCATGTAATGAAAGTAATGATGCAAGCCAAACTGCCGATCTGGTAGCTGAGGCTCATTGTGTAGAAAATCAAAGTAATATTAATTTGTTAAATGATCAAGTTCCTTCTATTTCTAATGACATTATTGATTTCACTTTTGATTGCATCTATAATTTGGAACCATTGGGTTTTGAAAAATATTCAGTAAAAGATGATGATCAATATAAAGGGTTTGAATCTCAAGATCCCTTAGAAGAAATTAATTTAGGGACTCTTGATGATGTTCAAATTACATATATTTGCAAAGATCTTGTTGATCCTTTTTGGAGTGAACTCTTTAATCTGTTACATGAGTTTAAGGATTGTTTTGCTTGGGATTATCATGAGATGCCTGGTCTCGATCGTTCATTGGTGGAACATCGATTAGCATCAAAATCGAATGCTAGAACCGTGAAGCAAACTCCAAGACGTTTTGCTCTTGAAATCAATGAAAAAATTAAAGAAGAAATAGAACGCTTGATTAAGGCAAAATTTATTCGAACTGCACGCTATGTTGAGTGGGTTTCGAATATTGTCCCTGTAATGAAGAAAAATGGGATGTTAAGAGTACGCATTGATTTTTGAGATTTGAATAATGCTACTCCAAAAGATGAATATTTTATGCCAATTGCAGATATGTTAATTGATTCTGCAACGGGAAATGAAATCCTTAGTTTTATGGACGGTTATTCAGGATATAACCAAATCTTTATTGCGAAAGATGATGTGTCCAAAACTGCTTTTCGTTGTCCTGGGGCATTAGGCACTTATGAATGGGTGGTTATGTGATGAACGGATATTTTATACGCTTTTTGAGGTTAATTTCATATAGTTTTGAGTATGTTTTAGTTAGTTTTTAGTCTATTTTCATTAGTTTTTAGGAAAAATTCATATTTCTGGACTTTACTATGAGTTGTGTATTTTTCTGTAATTTCAGATATTTTTCTGGCTGAAATTGAGGGAGCTGAGCAAAAATCTGATTCAGGCTGAAAAAGGACTGCTGATGCTGTTGGATTCTGACCTCCTTGCACTCAAAGTGGATTTTCTGGAGCTACAGAACTCGAAATGGCATGCTTCCAATTGCGTTGGAAAGTAGACATCCAGGGCTTTCCAGAAATATATAATAGTCCATACTTTGCACAAGGATAGATGACGTAAACTGGCGTTCAACTCCAGTTCTCTGCCCAATTCTGGCGTCTAGCGCCAGAAAAGGATCAAAAGCTGGAGTTGAACGCCCAAACTGGCACAAAAACTGGCGTTCAACTCCACAAATGGCCTCTGCACGTGACTCACTTAAATCTCAGCCCCAGCACACACCAAGTGGGCCCCAGAAGTGGATCTCTGCATCATCCATCATAGTCTACTCATTTTTTGTAAACCTAGGCTACTAGTTTAGTATTTAAACAACTTTTAGAGACTTATTTTGTATCTCATGACATTTTAGATTTAAACTTTATATTCTCTGACGGCATGAGTCTCTAAACCCCATTGTTGGGGGTGAGGAGCTCTGCTGTGTCTCGATGAATTAATGCAAGTATTTCTGTTTTCCATTCAAACACGCTTGTTCCTATCTAAGATGTTCATTCGCGCTTAACTGTGATGAAGGTGATGATCCGTGACATTCATCACCTTCCTCAAACCATGAACGTGTGCCTGACAACCACCTCCGTTCTATATCCGATTGAATGAGTATCTCTTAGATTCTTTAATCAGAATCTCCGTGGTATAAGCTAGAACTGATGGCGGCATTCATGAGAATCCGGAAAGTCTAAACCTTGTCTGTGGTATTCCGAGTAGGATTAAAGGATTGAATGACTGTGACGAGTTTCAAACTCCTGAAGGCTGGGCGTTAGTGACAGACGCAAAAGGATAGTAAATCCTATTCCAACCGGATCGAGAACCAACCGGTGATTAGCCGTGCTGTGACAGAGCGCGTGAGCGTAGTTTTCACTGGAAGGAAGGAAGGTAGCCATTGACAACGGTGATCCACCAACACACAGCTTGCCATAGGAGGACGTGCGTGCGTGAACAAGAAGACAGTGGAAAGCAGAGATTCAGAAGACAAAGCATCTCCAAAACTCCAACATATTCTCCATTACTGCATAACAAGTAACCTTTGATCCATGCTCTATTGTTTATTTGCAATTCAACTGATAAACATAATTGACTTCCTGACTAAGATTTACAAGATAACCATAGATTGCTTCAAACCAACAATCTCCGTGGGATTCGACCCTTATTCACGTGAGGTATTACTTGGACGACCCAGTGCACTTGCTGCTCAGTGGTACGAGTTGTGAAAAGTGTGATTCACAATTCGTGCACCAAGTTTTTGGCGCCGTTGCCAGGGATTGTTCGTGTTTGAACAACTGACGGATTATTTTGTTGCTTAGATTAGGAAAATTTTGTTTTTTTGTTTAGAGTCTCTTATTATTGTCGTGTTAAAAATTTTAGAATCCTTATTTTCTTTTTAAAAATAGTTTTCAAAAATAATTTCTCTATTAGATCCTGTGCCAAACTTTAAGTTTGGTGTTTTCTTGTTGATTTTCCTTAAAATTTTCGAAAATTTTGATTTGGTTTTCTAAAAATTTTAAGTTTGGTGCTCTTTCTTCGTGTTCTTGAGTTTTCCTTGTGACTTGATCTTAAAATTTTTAAGTTTGGTGTTCCTTGGTGTTTTTCCTCTAAAATTTTCGAAAATAGGGAGCATTAGATCTAAAAATTTTAAATCTTGTGCTATCTTATTGTTTTTCTCTTTCCTCTTAAAAATCAAAAATATCTTTTCTCTTTTTTTTTTTAAAACAAATTTTCGAAATATATTTCTAAAATTCAGATTTTTTATTTCAAAATTTAAAATTTTTTTTCTCTCAAAATCATCATATCCTTTTCAAAACTTCCTAACCACTTTCTCTCTCCTCAGTTTTTCGAAAATCTTCACTCAATTTTTATTTATTCTATTTTAATTTATTTCATTTTCGAAATAAATATATAAATAAATAAATAAAAATATTTTTCCTATTTTACATCATCTCCCTTTCTCCATCATGGATCTAAGCGGAAATGAACAGTCCAGAAGGACTCTGGGGTCATATTCTAACCCCTCTACTGCTTCATATGGGAGTAGCATCTGCATACCCTCCATTGGAGTCAGTAGCTTTGAGTTGAATCCTCAGCTCATTATCATGGTGCAGCAAAGCTGCCAGTATTCCGGTCTTCCACAAGAAGAACCTACAGAGTTTCTGGCACAATTTTTATAAATTGCTGACACAGTACATGATAAGGAAATAGATCAGGATGTCTACAGACTATTACTGTTTCCATTTGCTGTAAAAGATCAAGCTAAGAGGTGGTTAAATAACCAACCTAAGGCCAGCATAAGGACATGGAAACAGCTGACAGAAAAATTCCTGAATCAATATTTCCCTCCAAAAAGGATGACACAGCTAAGGCTGGACATCCAAGGCTTTAAACAAGGAGATAATGAATCTCTTTATGATGCCTGGGAGAGATACAGAGAGATGCTACGAAAATGCCCCTCTGAAATGTTTTCAGAGTGGGTTCAGTTAGACATCTTCTATTATGGGCTTGCAGAAGGAGCTCAGATGTCTCTTGATTACTCGGCTGGTGGATCTATCCACATGAGAAAGACAATTAAAGAGGCTCAAGAGCTCATTGATACAGTTGCCAGGAATCAGCATTTGTACCTAAGCAGTGACCCTTCCATGAAAGAAGAGGTTAAGACAGCAACTGCTGAACTCAGTCCTGTAAAACAAGCTGCTGAATTCAATCAGCAATTGGACTTTCTAACAAAGCAGTTAGCCGAATTCAAAGAAAGGTTACAAGAGACAAGGATGGCTAATATACATATGGACGAACAGTTTAAGCAAACAAAGCAGCAGCTGTCAAAGCAAATAGCAGAAGAATGCCAAGCAGTTCAACTAAGAAGTGGGAAAACATTAAATACCCCACCTCAAGGCAGCAAAAAGCTAAGAAATGAGCAAACCACCCAAAATTCACCTGAGGACAGTAAGAGCCCAGGAAAAAATAATTCTGGCGCTAAAACGCCAGAAAATTGGTGGAAGGCTGGCGCTGAACGCCCAGACCATGGCCAAAACTGGCGTTCAACGCCAGAAATGGGCAAGGATCTGGCGTTGAACGCCCAAAATGGGCAGGATCTGGCACTGAACGCCCAAAATGGGCACAATTCTAGCGTTCAAACGCCAGGAACAGACAAAGAGTTGGCTTCTCATGTCACTCCAGCTTCTAACTCTGGCACTCAATTGCCAGTGAGGGATCAGACACACACAAGTGCTGATAACAACCCCTCTAAAAAGGCTTCTTCAACCACTTCTGTAGGCAATAAACCTGCAGCAACTAAGGTTGAAGAATATAAAGCCAAGATACCTTATCCTCAAAAACTCCGGAAAGAGGAGCATGATAAGCAATTTGCTCGCTTTGCAGATTATCTCAGGACTCTTGAAATAAAGATTCCATTTGCAGAAACACTTGAGCAAATACCTTCTTATGCCAAGTTCATGAAAGAGATCTTGAGTCATAAAAAGGATTGGAGAGAAACAGAAAGAGTTCTCCTCACTGAAGAATGCAGTGCAGTCATTCTAGAGAGCTTTCCTGAAAAGCTTAAAGACCCTGGGAGTTTTCTGATACCATGCATATTAGAAGGTGATTGCACCAAGACAGCTTTATGCGATCTTGGGGCAAGCGTCAACCTAATACCTGCATCCACTATCAGGAAGCTTGGCTTAACTGAAGAAGTTAAACCAACCCGGATATGTCTCCAACTTGCTGATGGTTCCACTAAATACCCATCAGGCGTGATTGAGGACATGATTGTCAGAGTTGGGCCATTCGCCTTTCCCACTGACTTTGTTGTGCTGGAAATGGAGGAGCACAAGAGTGCTACTCTCATTCTAGGAAGACCCTTCCTAGCAACTGGACGATCCCTCATTGATGTCCAACAGGGGGAAATAACCCTGAGAGTCAATGATGATGAGTTTAAGTTGAACGCTGTCAAAGCCATGCAGCATCCAGACACATCAACAGACTGCATGAAAGTTGATCTCATTGACTCTTTGGTAGAAGAGATCAACATGGCTGAGAGTCTCGAATCAGAGTTGGAAGACATCTTTAAAGATGTTCAGCCTGATTTGGAGGATTCAGAGGACATGAAAGAGCCTCTGAACTTTCTTCTAAAAGAAGAAAAACCTCCTAAACCCGAGCTCAAGCCACTGCCACCATCCTTGAAATACGCATTTCTGGGAGAAGGTGACACTCTTCCAGTGATCATAAGCTCTGCTTTAAATTCACAGGAAGAGGAAGCACTTATTCAAGTGCTAAGGACACACAAGACAGCTCTTGGGTGGTCCATAGGTGACCTTAAGGGCATAAGCCCAGCTAGATGCATGCACAAAATCCTATTGGAGGATAATGCCAAACCAGTGGTTCAACCACAGAGGCGGCTAAATCCAACCATGAAGGAAGTGGTGCAGAAAGAGGTCACCAAATTACTAGAGGCTGGGATTATTTATCCCATTTCTGATAGCCCCTGTTCAAGTCGTCCCAAAAAAGGGAGGCATGACAGTGATTCATAATGAAAAAAATGAACTGGTTCCTACAAGAACAGTTACAGGGTGGCGCATGTGTATTGACTACAGAAGGCTCAATACAGCCACCAGAAAGGATCATTTTCCTTTACCATTCATAGACCAGATGCTAGAGAGACTAGCAGGTCATGATTATTACTGCTTTTTGGATGGCTATTCAGGCTATAACCAGATTGCAGTGGATCCCCAGGATCAAGAGAAAATAGCATTCACATGTCCATCTGGAGTCTTTGCTTATAGAAGGATGCCATTTGGGCTATGTAATGCGCCTGCAACCTTCCAGAGATGCATGCTCTCTATTTTCTCTGACATGGTGGAAAAATTTCTGGAAGTCTTCATGGATGACTTCTCAGTATATGGAGACTCATTCAGCTCCTGTCTTGATCACCTGAAACTTGTTCTGAAAAGATGCCAAGAAACCAACCTAGTGTTAAACTGGGAAAAGTGTCACTTCATGGTGACTGAAGGAATTGTTCTTGGGCATAAAATCTCAAACAAGGGAATAGAGGTGGATCAAGCAAAAATAGAGGTAATTGAAAAATTACCACCACCTGCCAATGTTAAGGCAATCAGAAGCTTTCTGGGGCATGCAGGATTCTATAGGAGGTTTATAAAGGATTTTTCAAAAATCGCAAAACCTCTAAGCAATCTGCTAGCTGCTGACACGCCATTTGTGTTTGACACAGCATGCCTGCAGGCGTTTGAAATGCTGAAAGCTAAGCTGGTCACAGCACCAGTCATTTCTGCACCAGACTGGACATTGCCATTTGAGTTAATGTGTGATGCCAGTAATCATGCCATTGGTGCAGTATTGGGACAGAGGCATGACAAGCTTCTGCATGTCATTTATTACGCCAGTCGCGTTCTAAATGATGCCCAGAAAAATTACACAACCACAGAAAAAGAACTACTTGCAGTGGTTTACGCCATTGACAAGTTCAGATCATACTTAGTAGGATCAAAAGTGATTGTGTATACTGACCATGCTGCTCTTAAATATCTACTCACAAAGCAGGATTCAAAACCCAGGCTCATCATATGGGTATTGCTTCTGCAAGAGTTTGATATAGAAATAAGAGACAGAAAAGGGACAGAGAACCAAGTGGCTGATCATCTGTCCCGGATAGAGCCAGTGGAAGGGACGTCCCTCCTCTTTCTTGAGATCTCTGAGACGTTCCCTGATGAGCATCTATTTGCCATTCAGGAAGCACCATGGTTTGCCAATATTGCAAACTATAAAGCTGCACGGTTCATACCCAAGGAGTACAATAGAATACAAAAGAAGAAATTAGTCACTGATGCAAAGTACTACTTGTGGGATGAACCCTATCTCTTTAAGAGATGTGCAGACGGAATTATCCGTAGGTGTGTCCCCAGAGAGGAAGCACAGAGAATCCTATGGCATTGCCATGGATCTCAATATGGAGGCCATTTCGGAGGTGAGCGAACAGCCACCAAGGTCCTCCAATGTGGCTTCTATTGGCCCACACTCTATAAAGATTCCCGAGAGTTTGTACGTAATTGTGACAGTTGCCAAAGAGCTGGTAATCTGCCTCATGGTTACGCCATGCCTCAACAAGGAATCTTGGAAATAGAGTTGTTTGATGTATGGGGAATTGACTTCATGGGACCTTTCCCACCATCATACTCAAACACTTATATTCTGGTGGCAGTTGACTATGTATCAAAATGGGTTGAGGCTATTGCCACACCCACCAATGATACTAAAACAGTGCTGAAGTTCCTCCAGAAACATATCTTTAGCAGGTTTGGTGTCCCTAGAGTGTTAATCAGTGATGGGGGCACTCACTTCTACAATAAACAGCTTTACTCTGCCATGGTTCGGTATGGAATTCGCCACAAAGTGGCCACTCCATATCATCCACAAACCAACGGGCAAGCTGAAGTCTCTAACAGAGAATTAAAGAGAATCCTGGAACGGACAGTAAATACCCGTAGAAAGGATTGGGCAAGGAGCCTGGATGATGCTCTGTGGGCTTACAGAATAGCATTCAAGACTCCTATAGGGACCTCTCCATACCAACTCGTGTATGGTAAGGCGTGCCACTTGCCCGTGGAACTGGAACATAAGGCCTACTGGGCAACCAGATTCCTAAATTTAGATGCCAAATTAGCAGGAGAAAAACGATTGCTCCAGCTAAATGAGCTAGAGGAATTCAGATTCACAGCTTTTGAAAATGCCAAGCTTTATAAAGAAAAATAAAAAAATGGCATGACAGAAAGCTGTCATCTAGAATTTTTGAACCAGGACAGAAGGTCCTGTTGTTTAACTCTAGACTCAGGCTATTCCCCGGGAAACTGAAATCCCGGTGGAGGGGACCATACGTGATTACAAGTGTGTCACCATATGGTTATGTGGAGCTTCAAGATATTGATTCTGATAAGAAGTTCATTGTCAATGGACAGAGAATCAAGCATTATCTTGAAGGCAACATTGAGCAAGAATGCTCAAGGCTGAAGCTAGATTAAAAGCTCAGCAAGGTCCAGCTAAAGACAATAAAGAAGCGCTTTCTGGGAGGCAACCCAGCCATGGGGCATTAATCCTCTAAGCATTTTGCCCTATTTTTCTTTTTTATTTGTTTATATAAAGTTTACTGACACTAAGGTAAAGGATCAATTGCATAAGTTTACAGGGTTACAGAAGGAATTGCACACAAAACAGAGATTGGAAGCTCAATGGCAAGAAAACGCCAGTAAAGGGGCATTTTGGGCATTCAGCGCCCAAAATGGGCATCCACTGGGCGCTGAACGCCAGTAATGGCAGCAATTGGGCGTTCAACGCCAGAAATGGCCACCCACTGGGCGTTGAACGCCAGGAAGGGCAGCAACTGGGCGCTGAACGCCCAGGAGATCAGCATTTGGGCGCTGAACGCCCAAAACAGGCAGTGTTTGGGCGTTCAAACGCCAGGAGGACAGGGAGGAGCCAAATCCAGTAATCCCACACGTATTTCCATTTTAATTTCAAATTTTATGGTTCAATGCATGATTTTTACATGAACATATCAAGAACCCTGATTTCTAAAATCCTTAATTTCTAAAAATCCATCTTTCCAAATTCAATCCAACTCTTTTCAAAATCTTTTCTGAAAACAACTCTATCTTTTTCACTCAAAAATCTTTTCAACTAATCCATATATTTTTCAAATATCCATATTATCTTTTTCAAAATTCAAAGTTATCTTTTTCAAAAATCTATCATATCTTTTCAAAATTAAACTCTATCTTATATCTTATCTTTTTCAACTCAATCTTTTTATCTTATATCTTCCAATTTTTCGAAAACCCACCCCCCCACCCCTTTAAATTGGGTTCGGCCACCCCCCTCCTTCATCAACAAGTGCTACTCAATCTCCTTCTATCCCTCTCCTTTCTTTTCTTTTGCTTGAGGACAAGCAAACCTCTAAGTTTGGTGTGTTTATCCGAGATCACTACTAAGATTATGGCTCTCAAAGGAAAACAATCCACTCCAAGAGGCAAGAAAGAGAGCGTTCCAAAATCACTTTGGAATCAAGGGAAGTTCTTATCTAAAGAACATTCAGACCATTATCTTAAAGTAATGGGTCTGAGATCAGTGATCCCGGAAGTGAGATTCGATCTGAAAGAAGATGAATATCCGGAGATCCAGGAGCAAATTCGAACCAGGAACTGGGAAGTCTTAGCTAATCCTGAAACGAAAGTAGGAAGGAACATGGTCCAGGAGTTCTATGCTAATATGTGGCAGACTGACAAGCAAAGACTATCTGGAACAGCCTGCTACGAATTTCGGACCATGGTCAGGGGAAAGATTGTTCATACCACCCCTGACAAGATCAGAGAAATATTAAAGCTACCTCAGCTAAAGGATGATCCAGACTCCTTCAACAGGAGGATGATGAGAGTAGACATTGGCCTAGATAAGATTCTAGAGGACATATGTATCCCTGGAGCCAGGTGGACCACCAACACAAAGGGCGCCCCAAATCAACTCAAGAGAGAGGATCTCAAACCAGTTGCCAGAGGATGGCTGGACTTCATTGGGCGTTCTCTGTTGCCCACCAGCAACCGTTCTGAAGTCACAGTGAAAAGAGCAGTGATGATTCATTGCATCATGATGGGAAAAGAAGTGGAGGTTCATCAGCTAATTTCAACTGAGCTCTATAAGATTGCTAACAAAAATTCAAAAGAGGCCAGGTTGGCTTATCCGAGCGTGATTTCTCTGCTCTGCAAGGACGCTGGAGTCAAGATGGGAATAACTGAATATATCCTAATTGAAAAGTCGATCACCAAAGCATCAATGGAGAGACAACAAGCACATGAGGATCTTATCAAGAAGAGAGCACAGGAATTCCTCCCAGAGATTCCTCAAGCGGAATATTGGGAATATCTTGAGACGTCTGTCACCAAGATACAGGAAGCTATAGAGCAAATAATAAAACAACAGAAGGAACACAGTCAAATGCTGACCCAGATGTTTAAAGAACAAGAGGAGCAGGGACGTGACTTAAGGGAACTGAAGCGCCAAAAGTCTTCTGTAATACCTAGCCTCCCAAGGATCAGAGGAACCCCCATACCCCTAGAATAAAGGTTGTTAGTTTCCAATTTCTGCCTTAACTCTGTGACAGTGTCCTTATAAAAAGTTTACCTTAGAAGTCATATAATAGTAATTAGTATCTATTTGATTTTATCTCCAATTAAGCTGTAGTTTATTTTTCTCATCATCATTAAACATGAATAAAATAGTAGATCTTTTGGATAAAAAGCAATAAAATTTTGAGTTTAATAAAAGAAATTCTAATTGGTTAAATGTGGTGACAATGCTTTCTGTCTTCTGAATGAATGCTTGAACAGTGCATATGTCTTTTGAATTTGTTGTTCAAGATTGTTAAATATGTTGGCTCTTGAAAGAATGATGAACATGAGACATGTTATTGATAATCTGAAAATCATAAAAAAGATTCTTGAAGCAAGAAAAAGCAGCAAAGAACAAAGCTTGCAAAAAAAAAAAAAAAAAAAAAAAAAGAGAAGCAAGCAGAAAAAGCCAAAAGCTCTTAAAACCAAAAGGCAAGGGCAAATAAAAAGGATCCCAAAGCTTTGAGCATCAGTGGATAGGAGGGCCTAAAGGAATGAAATCCTGGTCTAAGCGGCTAAACCAAGCTGTCCCTAACCATGTGCTTGTGGCGTGGAGGTGTCAAGTGAAAACTTGAGACTAAGCGGTTAAAGTCAAGGTCCAAGCGAAAAAAAGAGTGTGCTTAAGAACTCTGGACACCTCTAATTGGGGACTTTAGCAAAGCTGAGTCACAATCTGAAAAGGTTCACCCAGTTATGTGTCTGTGGCATTTATGTATCCGGTGGTAATACTGGAAAACAAAGTGCTTAGGGCCACGGCCAAGACTCATAAAGAAGCTGTGTTCAAGAATCATCACTCTGAACTAAGAGAATCAATAACACTATCTGAATTCTGATTTCCTATAGATGCCAATCACTCTGAGCTTCAATGGATAAAGTGAGATGCCAAAACTGTTCAGAAGCAAAAAGCTACTAGTCCCGCTCATCTAATTAGAATCTGAGCTTCATTCAAAAACTCTGAGATATTATTGCTTCTCAACCTATTAGTCTTCTATTTTATTTGTCTAGTTGCTTGAGGACAAGCAACAGTTTAAGTTTGGTGTTGTGATAAGCGGATATTTTATACGCTTTTTGGGGATAATTTCATATAGTTTAGAGTATGTTTTAGTTAGTTTTTAGTCTATTTCTAGTAGTTTTTAGGAAAAATTCATATTTCTGGACTTTACTATGAGTTGTGTGTTTTTCTGTAATTTCAGGTATTTTTCTGGCTGAAATTGAAGGAGCTGAGCAAAAATCTGATTCAGGCTGAAAAAGGACTGCTAATGCTGTTGGATTCTGACCTCCCTGCACTCAAATTGGATTTTCTGGAGCTACAGAACTCGAAATGGCATGCTTCCAATTGCATTGGAAAGTAGACATCCAGGACTTTCCAGCAATATATAATAGTCCATACTTTGCACAAGGATAAACGACGTAAACTGGCGTTCAACGCCAGTTCTCTGCCCAATTCTGGCGTCCAGCGCCAGAAAAGGATCAAAAACTGGAGTTGAACGCCCAAACTGGCATAAAAACTGGCGTTCAACTCCACAAATAGCCTCTGCACGTGACTCACTTAAATCTCAGCCCCAGCACACACCAAGTGGGCCCCAGAAGTGGACCTCTGCATCATCCATCATAGTCCACTCATATCTTGTAACCCTAGGTTACTAGTTTAGTATTTAAACAACTTTTAGAGACTTATTTTGCATCTCATGACATTTCATATCAAAACTTTGTATTCTCTGACGGCATGAGTCTCTAAACCCCATTGTTGGGGGTGAGGAGCTCTGCTGTGTCTCGATGAATTAATGCAAGTATTTCTGTTTTCCATTCAAACACGCTTGTTCCTATCTAAGATGTTCATTCGCGCTTAACTGTGATGAAGGTGATGATCTGTGACATTCATCACCTTCCTCAAACCATGAACGTGTGCCTGACAACCACCTCCATTCTATATCCGTTTGAATGAGTATCTCTGAGATCTCTTAATCAGAATCTCCGTGGTATAAGCTAGAACTGATGGCGGCATTCATGAGAATCCGGAAAGTCTAAACCTTGTCTGTGGTCTTCCGAGTAGGATTCAAGGACTGAATGACTGTGACGAGCTTCAAACTCCTGAAGGCTGGGCGTTAGTGACAGACGCAAAAGGATAGTAAATCCTATTCCAACCGGAGCGAGAACCAACCGGTGATTAGCCGTGCTGTGACAGAGCGCGTGAGCATAGTTTTCACTGGAAGGATGGAAGGTAGCCATTGACAACGGTGATCCACCAACACACAGCTTGCCATAGGAGGATGTGCGTGCGTGAATCAGAAGACAGAGGAAAGCAGAGATTCAGAAGACAAAGCATCTCCAAAACTCCAACATATTCTCCATTACTGCACATCAAGTAACCCTTAATTTATGCTCTCTTGGTTATTCACAATTCAACTGATAAACATCATTGACTTCCTGACTAAGATTTACAAGATAACCATAGATTGCTTCAAACCAACAATCTCCGTGGGATTCGACCCTTACTCACGTAAGGTATTACTTGGACGACCCAGTGCACTTGCTGGTTAGTGGTACGCGTTGTGAAAAGTGTGATTCACAATTCGTGCACCAGCAACATTGAGCAAGAATGCTCAAGGCTGAAGCTAGATTAAAAGCTCAGCAAGGTCCAGCTAAAGACAATAAAGAAGCGCTTGCTGGGAGGCAACCCAGCCATGGGGCAACAATCCTCTAAGCATTTTGCCCTATTTCTATTCTTATTTTTATTTGTTTATATAGAGTTCATTGATAACAAGGTAAATAATCACTTACAGAAGACCTCGGCACACAAAACAGAGAAAAAGATCTCACTGGCAAGAAAACGCCAGTGATGGTAGCAGCTGGGCGTTCAACGCCAGAAAGGGGCACCCACTGGGCGTTGAACGCCAGTAATGGCAGCAGCAGGGCGTTGAACGCCCAGGAGAGCAGCAATTGGGGGCTGAACGCCCAAAACAGGCAGTGTTTGGGCGTTCAAACGCCAGGAAGGCAGGGAGGAGCCAAATTCATTTTTTCCACACGTATTTCCATTTTAATTTCAAATTTTATGCTTCAATGCATGATTTTTACATGAACATGTCAAGAACCCTGATTTCTAAAATCCTTAATTTCTAAAAATCCATCTTTCCAAATTCAATCCAACTCTTTTCAAATCTTTTCTGAAAACAAATCTATCTTTTTCACTCAAAAATCTTTTCAACTAATCCATATCTTTTTCAATTATCCATATTATCTTTTTCAAAATTCAGATTTATCTTTTTCAAAAATCTATCATATCTTTTCAAAATTAAACTATATCTTCTATCTTATCTTTTTCAACTCAATCTTTTTATCTTATCTTTTCCAATTTTTCGAAAACCCACCCCCCCATCCCTTTAAATTTGGGTTCGGCCTCCCCCTCCTCCATCAACAATTGCACCTAGCTCTCCTTCTATCCCTCTCCTTTCTTTTCTTTTGCTTGAGGACAAGCAAACCTCTAAGTTTGGTGTGTTTATCCGAGATCACTAAGATCATGGCTCCTAAAGGAAAACAACCCACTCCAAGAGGCAAGAAAGAGAGCGTTCCAAAACCACTTTGGAATCAAGGGAAGTTCTTATCTAAAGAACATTCAGACCATTATCTTAAAGTAATGGGTCTGAGATCAGTGATCCCGGAAGTTAGATTCGATCTAAAAGAAGATGAATATCCGGAGATCCAGGAGCAAATTCGAATCAGGAACTGGGAAGTCCTAGCTAATCCTGAAATGAAAGTGGGAAGGAACATGGTCCAGGAGTTCTATGCTAATATGTGGCAAACTGACAAGCAAAAACTATCTGGAACTGCATTCTATGAATTTCGGACCATGGTCAGAGGAAAGATTTTTCATACCACCCCTGACAAGATCAGGGAGATCTTAAAGCTACCTCAGCTAAAGGATGATCCAGACTCCTTCAACAGGAGGATGATGAGAGCAGACATTGACCTGGATAAGATTCTAGAGGACATATGTATCCCTGGAGCCAGGTGGACCACCAACACAAAGGGTGTCCCAAATCAACTCAAGAGAGAGGATCTCAAACCAGTCGCCAGAGGATGGCTGGACTTCATTGGGCATTCTCTGTTGCCCATTAGCAACCGTTCTGAAGTCACAGTTAAAAGAGCAGTGATGATCCATTGCATCATGATGGGAAAGGAAGTGGAGGTTCATCAGCTGATTTCAACTGAACTCTACAAAATTGCTAACAAAAATTCTAAAGAGGCCAGGTTGGCTTATCCAAGCGTGATTTCTCTGCTCTGCAAGGACGCTGGAGTAAGGATGGGAATAACTGAATATATCCTAATTGAAAAGCCAATCACCAAAGCATCAATGGAAAAACAACAAGTACAGGAATTCCTCCCAGAGATCCCTCAATCTGAATACTGGGAATATCTTGAGACGTCCGTTACCAAGATAAGGGAAGCTATGGAGCAAATAATAAAAGAACAGAAGGAACACAGTCAAATGCTGACCTATATGTTTAAAGAACAAGAGGAGCAGGGGCGTGACTTAAGGGAACTAAAGCGCCAAAAGTCTTCTCTTGTAGGACCAAGCACCCCAAGGATCAGAGGAACCCCCGTTCCCCCAGAATAAAGGTTGTTAATTTTCAATTTTTGCCTTAACTCTGTGACAGTGTCCTTAGAGAAGTTTACCTTAGGAGTCATATAGTAGTAATTAGTATCTATTTTGATTTTATCTCCAAATTAAGCTATAGTTTATTTTTCTCATCATCAGCAAACATGAATAAAGTAGTAGATCTTTTGAATAAGAGGCAATAAAATTTCGAATTTTAATAAGAGAAATTCTAATTAGTTAAATGTGGTGGCAATGCTTTCTGTCTTCTGAATGAATGCTTGAACAATGCATATGTCTTTTGAATTTGTTGTTTAAGATTGTTAAATATGTTGGCTCTTGAAAGAATGATGAACATGAGACATGTTATTGATAATCTGAAAAATCATAAAAATGATTCTTGAAGCAAGAAAAAGCAGCAAAGAACAAAGCTTGCAGAAAAAAAAAAGAGAGAGAAAAAGCAAGCAGAAAAAGCCAATAACCCTTAAAACCAAAAGGCAAGGGCAAATAAAAAGGATCCCAAGGCTTTGAGTATCAGTGGATAGGAGGGCCTAAAGGAATAAAATCCTGGTCTAAGCGGCTAAACCAAGCTGTCCCTAACCATGTGCTTGTGGCGTGAAGGTGTCAAGTGAAAACTTGAGACTGAGCGGTTAAAGTCAAGGTCCAAAGCAAAAAGAAGAGTGTGCTTAAGAACTCTGGACACCTCTAATTGGGGACTTTAGCAAAGCTGAGTCACAATCTAAAAAGGTTCACCCAGTTATGTGTCTGTGGCATTTATGTATCCGGTAGTAATACTGGAAAACAAAGTGCTTAGGGCCACGGCCAAGACTCATAAAAAAGCTGTGTTCAAGAATCATCACACTGAACTAAGAGAATCAACAACACTATCTGAATTCTGAGTTCCTATAGATGCCAATCACTCTGAGCTTCAACGGATAAAGTGAGATGCCAAAACTGTTCAGAAGCAAAAAGCTACTAGTCCCGCTCATCTGATTAGAATCTGAGCTTCAATCAAAAACTCTGAGATATTATTGCTTCTCAACCTATTAGTCTTCTATTTTATTTGTCTAGTTGCTTGAGGACAAGCAACAGTTTAAGTTTGGTGTTGTGATGAGCGGATATTTTATACGCTTTTTGGGGTTAATTTCATATAGTTTTGAGTATGTTTTAGTTAGTTTTTAGTCGATTTTCATTATTTTTTAGGAAAAATTCATATTTCTGGACTTTACTATGAGTTGTGTGTTTTTCTGTAATTTCATATATTTTTCTGGCTGAAATTGAGGGAGCTGAACAAAAATCTGATTCAGGCTGAAAAAGGACTGCTGATGCTGTTGGATTCTGACCTCCCTGCACTCAAAGTGAATTTTCTGGAGCTACAGAACTCGAAATGGCATGCTTCCAATTGAGTTGGAAAGTAGACATCCAGGGCTTTCCAGCAATATATAATAGTCCATACTTTGAACAAGGATAGATGACGTAAACTGGCGTTCAACGCCAGTTCTCTGCCCAATTCTGGCGTCCAGCGCTAGAAAAGGATCAAAAGCTGGAGTTGAACGCCCAAACTGGCACAAAAACTGGCGTTCAACTCCACAAATGGCCTCTGCACGTGACTCACTTAAATCTCAGCCCCAGCACACACCAAGTGGGCCCCAGAAGTGGATCTCTGCATCATCCATCATAGTCTACTCATTTTTTGTAAACGTAGGCTACTAGTTTAGTATTTAAACAACTTTTAGAGACTTATTTTGTATCTCATGACATTTTAGATCTAAACTTTATATTCTCTGACGGCATGAGTCTCTAAACCCCATTGTTGGGGGTGAGGAGCTCTGCTGTGTCTCGATGAATTAATGCAAGTATTTCTGTTTTCCATTCAAACACGCTTGTTCCTATCTAAGATGTTCATTCGCGCTTAACTGTGATGAAGGTGATGATCCGTGACATTCATCACCTTCCTCAAACCATGAACGTGTGCCTGACAACCACTTCCGTTTTATATCCGATTGAATGAGTATCTCTTAGATTCTTTAATCAGAATCTCCGTGGTATAAGCTAGAACTGATGGCGGCATTCATGAGAATCCGGAAAGTCTAAACCTTGTCTGTGGTATTCCGAGTAGGATTCAAGGATTGAATGACTGTGACGAGCTTCAAACTCCTGAAGGCTGGGCGTTAGTGACAGACGCAAAAGGATAGTAAATCCTATTCCAACCGGATCGAGAACCAACCGGTGATTAGCCGTGCTGTGACAGAGCGCGTGAGCGTAGTTTTCACTGGAAGGAAGGAAGGTAGCCATTGACAACGGTGATCCACCAACACACAGCTTGCCATAGGAGGACGTGCATGCGTGAACAAGAAGACAGTGGAAAGCAGAGATTCAGAAGACAAAGCATCTCCAAAACTCCAACATATTCTCCATTACTGCATAACAAGTAACCTTTGATCCATGCTCTATTGTTTATTTGCAATTCAACTGATAAACATAATTGACTTCCTGACTAAGATTTACAAGATAACCATAGATTGCTTCAAACCAACAATCTCCGTGGGATTCGACCCTTACTCACGTGAGGTATTACTTGGACGACCCAGTGCACTTGCTGGTCAGTGGTACGAGTTGTGAAAAGTGTGATTCACAATTCGTGCACCATTATGCCTTTTGGTTTGAAGAATTCTGGTGCAACGTATCAACGAGCAATGAATGTCATTTTTCATGAGTTTATTGGAAAATTTATGGAAGTGTATATCGATGACGTCATGGTCAAGTCGATTTCGGTAAATCAGCATATTGACCACCTAAGAAAAGCATTTATCACCATAAGGAAAAAGGGATTGAAAATGAATCCTTTAAAATGTGCTTTTGGGGTATCGGCTGAAAATTTCTTAGGTTTTGTTGTCCATAAAAAGGGAAGTGTGATCGATAAAAATAAGGCTGATGCAATATTGGCGTTATCTGCACCCAAATTGAAGAAAGAAGTGCAATCCTTCTTAGGAAAGGTGAATTATCTCAGGAGGTTCATTTCGAATCTCTCTGATCGAACTCGAGTGTTTTCTCCTTTAGTGAAACTAAAGAATGACTCACAGTTCGAATGGACGAATGAGTATCAACTAGCATTCGATTTGATTAAGGTTTATTTATCTAAGGCCTCAATTATGGCAAATGTTCGTCCACATGAGCCTTTGAAGTTGTACCTTGCAGCATCTAAAAATACAATTGGGTGTATGTTGGCCCAAGATGATGAGAATGGGCATGAACGGGCAGTTTATTACCTTAGTCGAGTATTAACTGATATCGAGATAAGGTATTCCCCGATAGAGAAATTATGTTTGTCTTTATATTATGCTTATATAAAACTTAAATGTTATATGGTGGCTAAATCGGTGAAGGTTATAGCACAAACAGATCTCATCAAATATATGTTGAGTTTCCTGATGTTACGAGGACATTTAGAAAAATGGATGCTGGCATTAACAGAGTTTGATTTACAACACGTTCCAGCCAAGGCTGTAAAAGGGCAGGTCATTGCAGATTTCCTTGTAGATAATTCGAAAGATCTGAATGACCAGGGGGCAAATATAATCGACATTGAAGTCGATTGTTGGAAGTTATATTTTGATGGATCGAAGCACACAAGGCTGTCAAACTCGCGAGTCTAGGTAAACTCGTGGAGCTGACCTAGACTCGACTCGTAGACTCAACTCGTAGACTCGTACGAGTTTACCTGTTATACATTTTTTATAAAAAAAATATATATATCATGTATAATATATATATTTACTCAGATATAGACATTCAAACCTAACAGTTTCAACATCAAAACACATAATAAATTAACATAATACTACAATTACAAGTTACAACAAGTACTTTGGTTCACACATCTAAATCCTTCATAAGTATCTATCTAGTTCAACATAAAACACACAATTACACAATCAAAGGTTCATAAGACACAACCAAAACACAAAAGAAAACAACAAAGCAACAATTAAATTTCTAATAAACTCTAAAACTCAAATCCTCCAATATCTTCATCTTCCATGGCATCAACATCATCATCTTCACCATCTTCATCAGAAATAACATTTTTTTCAGGCTCAGGTTCAATACGGCCAACAAAATCATCATCATCATTCACATGTTCATCTTCTTCCTCTATTAAAATATCATCTAGGAATACTAGGAAGCGAAGACCCTGTTCCTAAACCAACATTCTCAGACATTTTGTATTTTTATCCCTAAAAATCAACAACCCAAATAACAAATTTAGATTCAGATTATCCACTAACTAAATTCAGATTCAGATTATCCACTAACTAAATTCATAACCAACACTGGTTTCAGCTACACTTACAACCATAATGTTCAAAGGATGAAAAATTTTCAGCATCAGAAGACTTAATCATCACTCCAATACTCACCTTATCACACAACAGATACATTTTCATTTAAACAAGCGCTGATTAAGAGAATAAGGAGGAGAGCACATTGCAAATTATAATTAAAAACTTAACCAAATTATGAGATTGTTGATATGTGAATTACACTAACTAAACTAACACAGTAACACTAACAATTCAGACTTCAAAGTTTCAGTCAGATATTTTAGAGTCTCAATTTAGACTTCAGAGTTTCAATTCAGACTTCAGAGTTTCAGTAAACTAAACATAACTACATAAGTACATAACAGAAGCAGAAAAAAAAGAAAAAATATATAATGATAGCATTTGAATATATATGATGTTTTCTCTTCTGAATCTAATCATAAGCACTATCCACACATTTTAACCATGAAGGCTGAAGCATGAAGCATGAAGCACAGAAGCAGGCAAGCAGCATCAGTTTACTAACTTATTGACGCAACAATAGTTTAATTTCTTTTTTTCAACATATCAAACGCAGATCAGGGCCTTAATAAAATTGCGAAATTGAATAATTGATACTAAAATTGTTAGCATTTGAATTAGTTTAACAAAATTACCTTGGAGATCGACAGAATTGAAGTAAACACAGTGAAGCAGAACACGGAGGGAGGAGTGCGACTTCTGATGAGGACAGAACAGGGGCGGTGGTGGTGGGCTCTATGAGACTGCGTGGTGGTGGGCTCTGCTAGACTGCGACTCTGCGTGGTGGTCCTTCACTGCGTAGTCATGACCTAGTGGGCTCTGCGACTCTGCGTGGGGTGAGCGGTGGGGGATGAGGGATGAGGCGAGGGGAGGCGACAAGGCGAGGGATGAGGGATCCGTCTGGCCTCTGCGTGGCGGCGCAGACAACGGCGCCGGTAGATGGTGGCGATTAAAAGAAGAGAGTGAGGAGGGAGGCCGGCCGTGAGGGCTTGGTGGAGTCACTGGAGTGTGAGGCCGTGAGGGACTGATGATGGTTTTGAATTAGGGTTACGAAAATGGAGGTTAGATGTAGGTTTTTTTTTCTAGGCCAAAACGACGCCGTTTTGGCGAAAATGGGCAACGAATTTAAACTCGCTGACTCGCTAGCAAACTCATGAGTTTGAGCGATTTTATCCAATTCTAGCGGAGTCAACCCGAGTCTACCCAGAAACGAGTTTGTGTCCGAGTCAACTTGATTCCACTACCTAAACTCGTAAATTCGTACGAGTTTACGAGTTAACTCGCGAGTTTGACAACCATGGAAGCACAAAGATGGTGTCGGGGTTGGAATTCTTATCATTTCTCCAGAGGGGATTCCATCAGAATTCTTGTTTGAATTAAAATATCCTTGTTCGAATAATGTGGCAGAGTATGAGGCTTTGATTTTGGGTCTTGAAATATTTATTAATAAAAGGGCTTTGGAAGTACAGATATAGGGAATTCCCAATTGGTCTTAAAGCAGTTATCAAAGGAGTTTAAATGCAATAATGAGAAGTTGTAAAAGTATTTGACAACTGCTTGGGAGTTGCTAACTTCCTTTCGAAAAGTTTCTTTAGTTCACATCGCTAGGATTCATAATGAAATTGCTAATGAATTAGTCCAAATTGCTTTGAGATATAGAATCAGTCCAGAGACTCTTAAAAAATTGGCTAGTATCCATCAAATATTAGTACCTGTAAATGAAAGAGAGGCTTTGTGTATAGATGAATGGGAAGATAATGACTGGAGAAAGCCCATTGCTCAGTATTTAAAGGACCCCAATATTCCAGTCGATAGAAAGATGAAATTACAAGCAATAAATTTTGTTTTGATGGCTGATGAGTTGTATAAGAAAGGGATCGATGGGAATTTGTTGAGATGTTTAGGCCAAGATGATCAAAATATTGCTTAGGGCGAAGTCCATAATGGGATATGCGGTGCCTATTAGGCTGGAAAGAAAATAAAATGGGTGTTATATCGCAATCATGTGTAGTGGCCATCTATGATAAAAGATTGCATTGATTATGCAAAAGCATGTCAAGAATGTCAATTACATGGTTTGATACAGTAGATCCCCGCTTCCGAGCTACATTCAATAATAAAACCATGACCATTTAGAGGTTGGGCTTTAGATTTTATTGGATTGATCCACCCTCCTTCATCAAAACAACACAAGTTTATCTTGGTAGCAGTTGATTACTTTACAAAGTGGGTTGAAGCAATCCCTCTAGTAGAAGTGGGTCAAAGTGAAATAATAGACTTTGTCGAGGAACATATTATCCATCGATTTGGAATTCCTCAAACATTAAGTACTGATCAAGGAACTATGTTTACTGGTCAGCGAATTAAAAACTTTGTAGCCTCGAGGAATATCAATATGATTACTTCAACTCCTTATTATGCTCAAGCTAATGGGAAAGTTGAAGCAGCAAATAAAATCCTGATAAGTCTGATAAAGAAGCACATTGGAAATAAGCCTCGAACATGGCATGAGACTTTAAGCCAAGTACTTTGGGCTTATCAAAACTCACCAAGAGGGTCAACAAATACTTCACGCTATAAATTAGTTTATGGCCATGATGCAGTGCTACCATTAGAAATTAATTTGAATACTTTGAGAGTATCAAAACAGAATGATTTGACAGTTAGTGATTACTGGAATGCAATGTTTGATGAGTTGAATGAATTAGACTCAGAACGAATCCTGGCACTTGATAATATAATTCAGCAAAAAGAAAGTGTTGCTCGAAGTTATAATCGTCGAATAAGAGAGAAATATTTTAATATAGGTGAGTTGGTTTTAAAAGTTATTTTTCCAATGGAAAAGAAATCGAAATTTTTTGGCAAATGATCCCAGACTTGGGAAGGCCCTTTTCAAGTGATAGGATCATATTCTGGGAATGCATATCAAATCAAGGATATCGAGTCGGGAAAAATAATTCACTCGATTAATGGAAAATACTTGAAACAATATTACTGTTGGCTAAATTAAAGTCAAACATGCATAAGTCCAGAAAAGATAGAAACCATTATAAAGAAGTAAAGCCTGAAGTAAAGAAATTCAAGATGCCAAAAGTTTTGCCAAATCTGAACGTAGCTTTGCCCTTTTGTTGTCCAAAGCTGTAAGTGCCTCGACCTGCTTAAACTTGTCGAATTGGACTATTTCAAGTTGTTTCTCGTATTCTTCTCATTTAGTCTCAATTGAAACAATCTCTTGGATGAGATTTTGTTGTTCCTGTTGAGCAGTAGTCAGAGGTTTGGCTATATCAGCTCGTCTTTGGTGTATTTTGGTGAGCTTTTCATTGATTTGGGCTAATTCTATTTCAAGTCTTGCTCAGCATGAGAGATCCTTAAATCAAATTCTTCACGAGAAGCTTTGATTGGTTGAAGAGTTGTAGTGCAGCTCTCCACTTCGGTTTTGATCTTAGCTTCTCTATTTTCGATCTCTTGAAGTTTGCTTTGGGAAGCTATACTATCATTAGCGAGTTGTTTGCATTGTTGGACTATGGCAGAATGTGGGGTAGAAGCCGGGAGTTCAAAGACAGAATTTAAAAGATCAGATAGAAGCTGGTTGAGAAGTGCATCACTAATCCAGGCATCAGGTGGATGATCCAGGAGTTTAAGAAGAGAACGAAGTTGTTCTCGAATATCAACACTCAACTCGAATAAAGGTCTCGATGTAGAAGGTTTTGGAAGTGTTAGCATTGGTACAGGCACTTCGTCTTCCTGGATAGATTGGTTTAAGACAGAGATCAGGCTGGCTAATGCAGCACTTGGAGGTATGGTTGAAGCGCCTGAATTTTCAGATCCTAGTCCTGGGGGAGTTTGAAATATAGCCTGTTGAGGAGGACTAGAAAATCCCTGGGGAGTTTCTAAAACTCTGGATCGAGATGCGTCTGAATTGGTAGTCTCAGCAACTCGAGAGACAGAATTAGAATCTGGTGCCACTTGGTTTTTAGCAGAAAGTGCAGCCTGGTTGTTTGGTGAGGTTGACTCAAGTATCTGAGTTTGTGTTGGAGAATGTGGTGAAGGATCTTTTGTCAAATCTACCACTTGTGTTATACAGGGAGGTGGAAAGGCAGCTTGAAGTGGTTGAGTGGATTCTGTGGCTTGGATCGAATCGTAGGATGTAGAGTGTCCCAGATCATGTTGTTGTTGTAGAGGTGGCCTGATCAGGGGCCATAGGGGATGTGATTGAGTGAGCAGCAGTGGAAGGCTGACATAAAGGTTCACAATTATAAGTTGAGATTTATTCTAACTTAAATAAAGTATGTGTAGAAATGATAATGTTACCAGAATGAGTCTTGGTTTTTGAATCAGTCGAGCACCAGGGTATGAATCGGCCATATCCTCCAATTGAGAGGAAGCAGCAAGGATGTCTTGGATGGGTTGCCCACTTCCCTTAGAACTTTCACTTGATGGCTGCAGCCATAACTGATGGAAAATCAAAATTGAATGTTGTTAAGAAAATGTGGTTTTCAAAATATTTCAATTTCGAGTACATGAATATGTAAAAATAATTACCCTTCTAGAACCCCTGGTAGGAGTTCTTTGACTTTTGTGTTGTGGCTGCCGTGAGGAGGTTGTAATTTCAGCTTTTCTTTTTTGGGTTCTCTTTGGAGAACCCTCAGCAGCAAAAGCTATTCGAATCGCAGATTGCTGAATTTCCTCTAAAGTATGAATGTATTTAGAGTAATAAGCAGTCCACCATTCAAAGCAGGACTTGGTAATGTAGGAGCTGCGGTCATAAACAAGAAAATTGAAATATTCCTTGTGTTTCTGGTTTTTTAAGAGGCAAGCATCAAGTTCCTTTTGGAAAGTCAGAGTGATGTGGCAGAATGGGTCACTGTTTCGAGGCAGTGGAGATGGGATGGCTTGAGAAAAGTTCAGTTGCCTGGCTGTAAAATGAGGGGGCATACATGGTCACTTTGAACCTTGATGAGTTTGGAAAACTCCAGTTTTAATTTAAGTGATGATCAAACATTATAAATGTGATTAATTTCAAGATTATTATTTTGATCTTAATTTTCATATGTTGATTGAATAATTTTGCAATGCAGGTTTATATTGGGCCAGTTTTTTAGTTTTAATATTAAATTGATGAGACCATGGCTGAAATAATTTTTGTTTCTTGGGCCGAATTTAAAAGGAAAACCAAAGCCCAGTATGAAATCAAAATTTAGCCTTATAGGAAATAAATGGTGGCTGAATTGTTTAATTGGGCCAGTTTCTATCAATTTCATCATTAAGCCTATATTAAACCAAAGATCCAATGCTTGGTCCGAAACATATTGAGGGAAAGCAAATTTTTGCTTCCAACAGATCTCAATCTTTTACCAAGTGGTGGAATTCAAATTTCATTAAAGTGAAGTTAATGCATTGGGAACTGGTGCGCGAAATTGTGGTCATTCCTTCCCCGGCAACGGCGCCAAAAACTTAATACGCACGTTCATGTTCTTAATTCTGTTTCACAACTTCGTACAACTAACCATCAAGGGCACTAGGTCGTCCAAGTAATAAACCTTACGTGAGTAAGGGTCAATCCCACGGAGATTGTCGGCTTGAAGCAAGCTATGGTCACCTTGTAAATCTCAGTCAGGCAGATTCAACTGATTTTATGAATTGATAAGTAAAAGATAAATAAAATATAAAATAGGATAGTGGTACTTATGTAATTCATTGGTGAGAATTTCAGATAAGCGTATAGAGATGCTTTCGTCCCTCTGAACCTCTGCTTTCTTGCTATCTTCATCCAATCCTTCCTACTCCTTTCCATGGCAAGCTGTATGTTAGGCATCACCGTTGTCAATGGCCACCTGTCCTCTCAGTGAAAATGGTCAAATGCGCTGTCACTGCATGGCTAATCATCTGTTGGTTCTCGATCATATTGGAATAGGATCCATTGATCCTTTTGCGTCTGTCACTACGCCCAGCACTCGCGAGTTTGAAGCTCGTCACAGTCATTCAATCCCTGAATCCTACTCGGAATACCACAGACAAGGTTTAGACTTTCCAGATTCTCAAGAATGGCCGTCCATGGGTTCTAACTTATACCACGAAGACACTAATAACTCGGACTCGGTCCCCTGTATTAGATATCCAAGAGATATCCATTCAATCTAAGGTAGAACGGAAGTGGTTGTCAGGCACGCGTTCATAAGTTGAGAATGATGATGACTGTCACGATCGTCACATCCATCATATTGAAGTGCGAATGAATATCTTAGAAGCGGAATAAGTTGAATTGAATAGAAAAACAGTAGTACTTTGCATTAATCTTTGAGGAACAGCAGAGCTCCACACCTTAATCTATGGTGTGTAGAAACTCTACCGTTGAAAATACACAAGTGATAAATGTTCAGGCATGGCCGAATGGCCAGCCCTCACAAAAGTCTAAGATAGCATAAAACTAATCAAAGATGATCCAAAGATATAAACATAATAGTAAAAAGTCCTATTTATACTAAACTAGTTACTAGGGTTTGCAGAATTGAGTAAATGATACAGAAATCCACTTCTGGGCCCACTTGGTGTGTGCTTGGGCTGAGCATTGAGCTTTACACGTGTAGAGGTCTTTCTTGGAGTTGAACGCCAGTTTGTAACCTGTTTCTGGCGTTTAACTCCACTTTGCAACCTGTTTCTGGCGTTTGACTCCAGAATGCAGCATGGAACTGGCGTTGAAAGCCTTGGACGTCTACTTTCCAACGCAATTGAGAGCGTGCCATTTGGAGTTCTGTAGCTCCAGAAAATCCACTTTGAGTGCAGGGAGGTCAGAATCCAACAGCATCTGTAGTCCTTCTTCAACCTCTGAATCTGATTTTTGCTCAAGTCCCTCAATTTCAGCCAGAAATTACCTGAAATCACAGAAAAACACACAAACTCATAGTAAAGTCCAAAAATGTGAATTTTATTTAAAAAATATACTAAAAACTAACTAAATCATACTGAAAACTATGTAAAAATAATGCCAAAAAGCGTATAAATTATCCGCTCATCACAACACCAAACTTAAATTGTTGCTTGTCTCCAAGCAACTGAAAATCAAATAAGATAAAAGAAGAGAATATACTATAAATTCCAAAATATCAATGAAATTTAGCTCCAATCAGATGAGTGGGACTTGTAGCTTTTTGCCTCTTGAATAGTTTTGGCATCTCGCTTTATCCATTGAGGTTCAGAATGATTGGCATCTATAGGAACTTAAAATTCAGATAGTGTTATTGATTCTCCTAGTTCAGTATGTTGATTCTTGAACACAGCTACTTTATGAGTCTTGGCCGTGGCCCTAAGCACTTTGTTTTCCAGTATTACCACCGGATACATAAATGCCACAGACACATAACTGGGTGAACCTTTTCAGATTGTGACTCAGCTTTGCTAAAGTCCCCAATTAGAGGTGTCCAGGGTTCTTAAGCACACTCTGTTTTTGTTTTGGACCTCGACTTTAACCGCTCAGTCTCAAGTTTTCACTTGACACCTTCACGCCACAAGAACATGGTTAGGGACAGCTTGGTTTAGCCGCTTAGGCCAGGATTTTATTCCTTTAGGCCCTCCTATCCACTGATGCTCAAAGCCTTGGATCCTTTTTATTTACCCTTGCCTTTTGGTTTTAAGGGTTATTGGCTTTTTGCTCTTGCCTTTTGGTTTTAAGAGCTTTTGGCTTTTTCTGCTTGTTTTTTCTTTTTCTTTTTCTTTTTTTTTTCGCAAAATTTTTTTTCAGCAAGCTTTTGTATTCACTGCTTTTTCTTGCTTCAAAAATTATTTTTATGATTTTTCAGATTATCAAATAACATTTCTCCTTTTTCCTTATTCTTCAAGAGTCAACATACTTAACATTCATAAACACCAACTTCAAAAAACATATGCACTGTTCAAGCATACATTTAGAAAACAAAAAGTATTTCCACCACATCAAAATAATTAAACTAGTTTCAAGGATGAATTCAAAACCATGTACTTCTTGTTCTTTTGTAATTAAAATAGTTTTCATTTAAGAGAGGTGATGGATTCATATTCATAACTTTAAGGCATAGACACTTAGACACTAATGATCATATAGTAAAGACACAAACATAAATAAAACATAAAGCTCAAAAATCAAAAAATAGGAAAATAAATAAACAAGGAGATTAAGTAATGAGTCCACCTTAGTGAGGGTGGCGTCTTCTTCTTCTTGAAGAACCAATGGTGCTTTTGAGCTCCTCTATGTCTCTTCCTTGACTTTGTTGCTCCTCCCTCATAGCTCTTTGATCTTCTCTAATTTTATGGAGGATGATGGAATGCTCTTGGTGCTCCACCCTTAGTTGTCCCATGTTGGAACTTAATTCACCTAGGGAAGTGTTGTTTGTTCCCAGTGGTTTTGTGGAGGGAAGTGCATCCCTTGAGGCATCTCAGGGATTTCATGATGAGGAATTTCCTCATGCTCATGTGAGGTCCATGCTCTCTTGTTTGCTCCATCCTTTTCTTAGTGATGGGCTTATCCTCTTTAATGAGGATATCTCCCTCTATGTCAATTCCAGCCGAATTGCAGAGGTGGCAAATGAGGTGGAGAAAGGCTAACCTTGCCAAATTGGAGGACTTGTTAGCCACCTTGTAGAGTTCTTGAGGTATGATCTCATGAACTTCCACTTCCTCCCCAATCATGATACTATGGATCATGATGGCCCGGTCTACAGTAACTTCAGACCGGTTGCTAGTAGGAATGATTGAGCGTTGAATGAACTCTAGCCATCCCCTAGCCACTGGTTTGAGGTCATGCCTTCTTAATTGAACCGACTTGCCTCTTGAGTCAATTTTCCATTGAGCTCCTTCCACACATATGTCCATGAGGACTTGGTCCAACCTTTAATCAAAGTTGACTCTTCTAGTGTAGGGACGTGCATTTTCTTCCATCATTGGCAAGTTGAACGCCAACCTTACATTTTCCGGACTGAAATCTAAGTATTTCCCCCGAACCATGGTGAGCCAATTCTTTGGATTTGGGTTCACACTTTGATCATGGTTCCTAGTGATCCATGCATTTGCATAGAACTCTTGAACCATTAAGATCCTGACTTGTTGAATGGGGTTGGTGAGAACTTCCCAACCTCTTCTTTGGATTTCAAGATGGATCTCCGGATACTCATTCTTTTTGAGTTTGAAAGGAACCTCAGGGATCACTTTTTTCTTGGCCATAACTTCATAGAAGTGGTCTTGATGGACCTTAGAGATGAATCTCTCCATCTCCCATGACTCAGAGGTGGAAGCAATTGCCTTCCCTTTCCTCTTTCTAGAGGTTTTCTCTGGCCTTAGGTGCCATGAATGGTTATGGAAAAACAAAAAGCTATGCTTTTACCACACTAAACTTAAAATGGTTGCTCGTCCCCGAGCAAAAGAAGAAAGAAAGAAGTAGAAGAAGAAGAAAAATGGAGGAGAGGGAGGGAGAGATGGTTTTGGCCAAGGGGAAGAAGAGAGGGTTTTGTTGTGTGAAAATGAAGAGGGAATGAGGGGTTTATATAGGAGCGGGGAGGGGTTTAGGGTTCGGCCATTTAGGGTTGGGTTTGGGAGGAAAATTATTTTGCATTTAAAGGTAGGTGGGGTTTTTGGGGAAGAGAGGATGGATGTGATGAGGAGAGAAGAAGTAAGTGGGGATCCTGTGGGGTCCACAGATCCTGAGGGAATCCTGTGGGGTCCACAGATCCTGAGGTGTTTGAGGATTTCTCATCACTGCACCTTTTAGACGTGTAAAACGCCCTATATATGCAATCCTGGCGTTTAACGCCAGACTGCAGCATGTTTCTGGCGTTAAACGCCACTTCCATGCTTGTTTTGGGCGTTCAACGCCAGTCTATAGTATGTTTCTGGCGTTAAACGCCAGTGTGGTGCATGTTTCTGGCGTTAAACGCCAGTCTGATGCTTGTTTCTGGCGTTTAACGCCAGCTTTCCTTTGGGTGCAATCCTGGCATTTAAACGCCAGACTGCTGCTTGTTTCTGGCGTTTAACGCCAGTTTTATGCTCTGTTCTGGCGTTAAACGCCAGTAAACCCTTCCTCCAGGGTGTGCTGTTTTCAATACTGTTTTTCATTCTGTTTTCGATTTTTCAGTAGTTTTTGTGACTCCACAGGATCATCAACCTAATAAAACATGAAATAACAAAGAGAAAATAAAATAAAAATGATTAAATAACATTGGGTTGCTGATAAACCACTATTTTATGGTTTATCTTGTGCTCAATTGAGTGGTTTTTATCAACTCTTTACCCACTTATTCATACTATTTGCATGTTTTACGTTTTCCTTCCTGATTTTATGCTATGATTGAAAACATGCTTCCTTGGCCTTATATTTGCTAATATTAATCCTCTCTTATTACCATTAGATGCCTTGATATGTGTGTTAAGTGATTTCAGAGATTACAGGGCAGGAATGGCTCAGAGAAAGGAAAGGAAGCATGCAAAAGTGGAAGGAATACAAGAAGTTGGAGAAATTATTAAGCTGTCCAGCCTGACCTCTTTGCACTCAAACGGCTATAACTTTAGCTACAGAGGTCCAAATGACGCGGTTCTAGTTGTGTTGGAAAGCTAACATCTGGGGCTTCGATTTGATATATAATATGTTATAGTTGATCTGAAGCTAGACGACGCGACCGTGTGCTCCATGCGGACGCGTCGCAGTGACGGAAATTCAGCATGTTTGAATTCGCAACCAGCGAATTCTGGGTTATTTCTGACCCAGTTCTCGGCCCAAAAAACACAGATTAGAGGCTATAAAGTGGGGAAATGCATCCATTCATAAATAGGCTCTCATAATTCACTTCTCATGATTTATATTTAGTTTGAGAGGGAGATTCTCTCCTCTCTCTTTAGGATTAGGATTTAGATTTAGGATTTTATTCGCCTTCAGGATTATCTCTGTTTATCAGGTTCAACATTCCTTTTTATTTACTCTTGCAATTTTATGAATTCTTCCATGTTACAGATTACTCTTTTGAATTAATATTACTTGAGGTATTTCAGTTTAATATTGCTTTCTTTTATTTACATTATTGTTATTCCCATCTGAAGACATTTTTATTCCAGTAAATTTACTTTTTTCCCTTTTGGTCTTGGTTAAGAAAGCAGTAACTCAGGAGTTATCTTAGCTCAACATAATTGATAACTGTTATCTTTGATAATTGAACTGAACTTCAATAATCCAATCTTTTCTTAGGAAATAAATGGGATTCGAAGATCAAACTAATTAGTCCCTTGACTTTCCTTTGCTTTAGTAAAGGTTAACTAAGTGGAATTAAGATTCAACTTTCATTATTATTGATAAGGATAACTAAGTCTGGACTTCTAATTTCTCATACCTTGCCAAAAGTTTATTTTACAGTTATTTATTTATTTTATTTGTCATTTAAATATATCTGTGCTCATTGCCCAAGCTCCAAAACCCCCAATTTACAAAACTCATAACCAATAATAAGAATATACCTCCCTGCAATTCCTTGAGAAGACGACCCGAGGTTTAAATACTCGGTTATCAATTTAAAATGGGTTTGTTACTTGTGACAACCAAAATGTTTGTATGAAAGGACTTTTGAAGGTTTAGAAACTATACTTGCAACGAGGATTTATCCGTAAATTTCTAGACCACGCAAAAGTTCTCTCATCAAAATGGCGCCGTTGCCGGGGAATTGCAAACGTGTGCCTTATTATTGGTTATTGTAAATATTTAAAAAAAAAATTCTTATCATTATTATTTTTAAAAATCAAATATTTTTTTTTTAAATCATATCTTTTTCAAAATCTTTTCTTATCCTTTTTCAAAAATCATATCTTTTTCAAAATATTTTCTTTTTATTAGTTTTTGTTTTTATTTTCTCCTACTACTATGAACTCTCACCCCTTTGGCTATGAGTCTGGTTACAATTATGTTGCAGGAAGAAGAAATTACAATGAGAACAGGCATCAAGGTTGGAACAATCAAAGATGGGAGGAGCCACAAGGATTTGTTCAACCCTCATGGCAACAACCACCTCCAATGGACTATCAACAACCACCACCATATGCCTATAAACCCTTTCCTCAACACAACTTTGAACCACCACACTCACAAGCCAACTACCACCATTCACCTCCATATGATCCTAACCCTCATCCACCATACCAACCACCTTATGAACCATATGAACCATATATAGAACCACCCCAATTTTAACCCAATTACTCCCAAGAACCACCACCTCCCTATGCATCATGTTCATATCCATCACCTCAAGACTCAACAGAGCGTCTCACGGAAACATGTGCAAAACTTCAAACAACCATTCGACAACTGGAGCAAGCAGTAATTCAATTAGCTTCTAGACATTCGAACACTCAAAGAACTCCCATGGCTACATGTGGAGAATCAAAAGAAGAGCAAAGCATGAAGGAGATACTAGAAACTTTGGTGGACAATGAGGAACATGGATTTGTATTGGAACAAGTGGAGGAAGCCATAATAGTTGCAGAGGAAGAAGTGGTTGAAGACTTAGGAGATGCTGAACCTCCATGGGAAAGTAAAGACATAGAACCTCCTTTCAAGATGGTTGCATTTGATGTTGAGGAGGGTGTACAACCTCCAAGGCATATCATGGTTAAGGAATTGGAAGAGGTCGATCAAGAGATGGAGATTCAAGAAGACGAAGCACTACCTCCCATGCCTTTGGTAAGTAATGAAGAAGAGATTGAATTGGAAGAAAGCTACCAAGAGGAAGAGGTTGAAATTAAAGAAGCTTGCAAAGAGGTGGAAGTTGTCAAAGAGCACAAGGGAGTGGAGCTTGAAATCACCTTGCCAAAGTTATTGGAGACTCCTCCCCCTAAGTTGCCATCATCCTTCACAACATTCAAGTGGGTAAAATTCATATCCCTTAGCTTTCTAATCCCACTTGAATATGGGCTACTGGAGACGGATGGTCAACTTAGAGCTCTTTGTGGCATTAAGAGTAAGAGGAAGATGGCCAGTGGTAAGAATTGTCCTGCAAGGTTCATTATGGTTGGAAGCTTTAAGTTTAAACGCAAGGGTTGGTGTAAAGCTCAACTGAATGGGTCTAGGAAGTTGTTTGGCCGCTTTAGTGAGAATTCAGATTGCTTGCTACCCGGATGGAATCATAATGATCAACACAAAGACGGGTGTAAAAGCAAAGTCTGGGATCCCAAAATTCAATCTAGAAATCAGCACTCTTGGGACCTTGTCACTTGCTTTAACTTACTTGAAGGCTTTCTACGCCTAGTTTGGGATCCCGGAGGCTACTGGAATTCCAAACATTGGTGGAGATTTCTGGATGAGTTCAAGCACAAGCCACCATAACAGGAAGCTCATCAAATGTCCAACTTAAGGACTTTAACTAAAAGTGCTAGGTGGGAGACAACCCACCATGGTATGGTCGTTCCTTTTTTATTTTTATTTAGTTTTATTTGTTTTCGAATTTTATTTTATTTTATTGTATTAAACATGGAATTTTGCATAACATTCATATTAGCATTGCATTCTGCATACTGCATTATTTAAAAAAAAAAACACGTCCACGTCACCAGTGCAATGGGAAGAAAAGAAAATGAACAGAAAGTTACGCAGGAGCAGGGCTGGAGGCGTGCCAATGGCACAAATCACCCCATGCGACCGCGTCGCTGATGCGACCTCGTCATATGGGAATAATGGCCTCCCACGCGATCGCGTGCCCCACGCGGCCGCGTGACCAGGATTTCGACGTCAAAGTGGTGCACGACCGAAAGTTGTGCGAGAGTGGTGTTGGATTGGTGCTGAACGCACAATCCTTCCCACGCGGACGCATGACCGACGCGTCCGCGTCATATGCTTATACTGGCCACTCACGCGATCACATGCCCCACGCGACCGCGTCACCCTGGATTTTGGCAATACTAAGTTTTGCACAGAGAGTTGTGCGACCGCGAGGCTGCACTCGTGCCACTAGCACAAATCGAGTCACGCGATCGCGTACCCCACGCGTCCGCGTCACCCAACCTTATCGCGCACCACGCGACCGCATCACCCACGCGACCGCGTCGCCAGCGTCGCACAACCTATCCAGATTAGTGCCAATTTTCTTATCTTTTCTTTTCTAATCCTAATTTCTTCCTTCTCTCTCCTTTCTCACTTTTTTTTTCTACTTATTCTTTTTCACTTTCATTTTATTTTATTTAATTTATTTTCATACTTTCATTCATTGCATATTTTTATTTTTCTAAATTTATTATTGGTGTTCAAATGTTCTTATTCAACTATTACATCTTTTCTGGTATTTTCTTGGTGCTTAGTGACTTGTTTAATTCTGATTGGGTAATATTATTTAAATCAATGCTAATTTTTATAATACTTATATTCCTTTTGCATTGACATGAACTCACATTGTCTTTCATTACCCACTCTCTTTCCCATTGTTGCAAATTTTGCACCATTGGTATGCCATGGCCTCTATTGTTTTCTCACTTACATGTTGAAGCTTCCATGTAAATGAGACCCTTTTCATTTAGTATTAACCCAACCATACTTCATTTATTTTCTTACTTCTATTATTGGATTACCTTTCTTCCCTTTTTCTTTCAAGACGGCCACCAGAAAGAGAACTGAAAGACGTTTACATGGGGAGACAGACAAGTCCATCTGCACAATCTTTGGAGAAAAGCGTCATTTGGAACAACCCGTCCACTTGTACATCTTAGCATGCACCGAGGACGGTGCAATTTTTAAGTGTGGGGAGGTCAATACCGACTTCCAGGGGTTAGTTACCTTCTTTTCAACACCAATATTTTCTTTGTTAATTGCTGCATTTGCATATTTAATTGCATATTTATTTGATTTTTTGCATATTTTACCACTTGGTTGAAGTAATATTTTCTTTTTCAAGAAACCTTTTAGAGCATTTCACTAATTTAAATAAAATGTTACACTTGTTTGAAGAAATATTATACTGGAACATGGTTTAGAGCTCGAATACATAAAACCAGTGAGATTTTGAGCCTATTTGATTGGTTGCATTTTATCAACCAATAATTTATTTTTGGTGTGTGTTTTTCTCTCTAAAATTGTGATATTTGTCTTGCTTAATTCTATATTTCCATGGTTTGATGTATGCATGCACTTACATGATTGAGGCCTTTGTTTCACTAAGCTTACATACCTATATGGCCTCACCTTTCATTATCCTTTGCAAACCAATTTGAGCCTATTTTACCCCTTTGTTCTTTACTTTAGCACATCATTAACTCTAAGCGAAAAATAATAATGTCCTTAATTTGAATCCTTGGTTAGTTTAGACTAGTGAAAGTGCTCATGAATTAAGTGTGGGGAAAAGTGAATTTGGAAACAATTGGTTTAAGAATTGGGTATTATATATCTTTATGAAAATGTGAAAGAAATGTGTAGAACATGATTCATGCATTCAATATCTTAACCATATGCATTGAGAAAATAAAAGAAATATATATATACTGTACTTGAAATTAAGCAATTAAGCAAAAAGAGGATAAAATGCCCCAAAGTAAATGGTGAAAGCAATGCATATGTACTGTACTTGAAATTAGAATGCATGAATATGTGAAAAACATGGTTAATGGATAGTTAGATGTGGTATTATGATTACATGGATTGTCTAAAGTTAGGTGGAAAGTTTAAAGTTAATTAAGGATTTAGATTTTAGTCCACTTGACCAAATACAATCCTACCTTGACCCTAACCCCATTACAACCCTTAAAAGACCTCTTGATATGTGTATCTGTGCATTAAATTTATGTTGATTGTTAGATGAAGAGCAAGTCTTATAAAGCAAGGTTAGTGGAGAATTGAGAGAATCGAACCTAAAACACTTGAGTGATTAGAGTGTATACACTACCAGTGAGGGTTCGATGCTCAATTCCTTGTTCCCTGTTTTTATGAGCTATTTTCTTCTTGCAAGTCTATTTGTACTTCATTTTCATGATTTGAATTAGTAAAATCCAGTTCATATTTCTTCTTGAAGGATTTGTTTACTTTTAACTAAGTAGGTAGAAACATTCTGCATGTAGTTGCATTCATATAGATAGGTTGCATTTCATACATTCTACCATTCCTCTTCATCTTTATAGCTTCTCTTAAGCTTAGCATGAGGACATGCTAATGTTTAAGTGTGGGGAGGTTGGTAAACCACTACTTTATGGTTTATCTTGTGCTCAATTGAGTGGTTTTTATCAACTCTTTACCCACTTATTCATACTATTTGCATGTTTTACGTTTTCCTTCCTGATTTTGTGCTATGATTGAAAACATGCTTCCTTGGCCTTATATTTGCTAATATTAATCCTCTCTTATTACCATTAGATGCCTTGATATGTGTGTTAAGTGATGTTAGAGATTACAGGGTAGGAATGGCTCAGAGGAAGGAAAGGAAGCATGCAAAAGTGGAAGGAATACAAGAAGTTGGAGAAATTACTAAGCTGTCCAGCCTGACCTCTTCGCACTCAAACGGCTATAACTTTAGCTACAAAGGTCCAAATGATGCGGTTCCAGTTGCGTTGAAAAGCTAACATTCAGGGCTTCGATTTGATATATAATATGCTATAGTTGCTCTAACGCTAGGCGACGCGACCGCGTGCTCCATGCGGACGCGTCGCAGTGACGGAAATTCAGCATGTTTGAATTTGCAACCAGCAAATTCTGGGTTGTTTCTGACCCAGTTCTCGACCCAGAAAACACAGATTAGAGGCTATAAAGTGGGGGAATGCATCCATTCATAAACGGGCTCTCATAATTCACTTCTCATGATTTAGATTTAGTTTGAGAGGGAGATTCTCTCCTCTCTCTTTAGGATTAGGATTTAGATTTAGGATTTTATTCGCCTTCAAGATTATCTCTGTTTATCAGGTTCAACATTCCTTCTTATTTACTCTTGCAATTTTATGAATTCTTCCATGTTACAGATTACTCTTTTGATTTAATATTACTTGAGGTATTTCAGTTTAATATTGCTTTCTTTTATTTACATTATTGTTATTCCCATCTGAAGACATTTTTATTCTAGTAAATTTACTTTTTCCCCTTTTGGTCTTGGTTAAGAAAGCAGTAACTCAGGAGTTATCTTAGCTCAACATAATTGATAACTGTTATCTTTGATAATTGAACTGAACTTCAATAATCCCAATCTTTTCTTAGGAAATAAATGGGATTCGAAGATCAAACTAATTAGTCCCTTGACTTTCCTTTGCTTTAGTAAAGGTTAACTAAGTGGAATTAAGATTCAACTTTCATTATTATTGATAAGGATAACTAAGTCTGGACTTCTAATTTCTCATACCTTGCCAAAAGTTTATCTTACAGTTATTTATTTATTTTATTTGTCATTTAAATATATCTGTGCTCATTGCCCAAGCTCCAAAACCCCCCAATTTACAAAACTCATAACCAATAATAAGAATATACCTCCCTGCAATTCCTTGAGAAGACGACCCGAGGTTTAAATACTCGGTTATCAATTTAAAAGGGGTTTGTTACTTGTGACAACCAAAACATTTGTATGAAAGGACTTTTGAAGGTTTAGAAACTATACTTGCAACGAGGATTTATCCGCAAATTTCTAGACCACGCAAAAGTTCTCTCATCAGTTGCCTCCCAACAAGCGCTTCTTTAATGTCAATAGCTTGACAGTGAGCTCTCATGGAGCCTCACAGATAATCAGAGCAAGGTTGGAACCTCCCAACACCAAACTTAGAGTTTGGTTGTGGCCTCCCAACATCAAACTTAGAGTTTGACTGTGGGGGCTTTGGTTGACTCTGCAGTGAGAGAAGCTTTTCATGCTTCCTCTCCATGGTTACAGAAGGAGATCCTTGAGTTTTAAACACAAGGTAGTCCTCATTCAGTTGAAGGACCAACTATCCTCTATCCACATCAATCACAGCTCTTACTGTGGCTAGGAAGGGTCTTCCAAAGATGATGGATTCATCCTCATCCTTCCCAGTGTCTAGGATTATGAAATCAGCAGGGATGTAAAGACCTTCAACCTTTACTAACACGTCCTCTACAAGTCCATAAGCCTGTTTTCTTGAGTTGTCTGCCATCTCTAATGAGATTCTGGCAGCTTGCACCTCAAAGATTCCCAGTTTCTCCATTACGGAGAGGGGCATGAGGTTTATCCCTGACCCAAGGTCACATAGAGCCTTCTCAAAGGTCATGGTGCCTATGGTACAAGGTATTAAGAACTTTCCAGGATCCTATTTCTTCTGAGGCAATCTCAGTTGATCCAGATCACTCAGTTCATTGGTGAGCAAGGGAGGTTCATCTTCCCAAGTCTCATTACCAAATAATTTGGCATTCAGCTTCATGATTGCACCAAGGTACTTGGCAACTTGCTCTTCAGTAACATCCTCATTCTCTTCAGAAGAAGAATATTCATCAGAGCTCATGAATGGCATAAGGAGGTTTAATGGAATCTCTATGGTCTTCAGATGAGCCTCAGAGTCCTTTGGTTCCTCAGAGGAAAACTCCTTATTGATCTCTGGACGTCCCAGGAGGTCTTCCTCACTGGGGTTCACGTCCTCTCCCTCCCTTGTAGGTTCGGCCATGATGATCAATTCAATGGCCTTGCACTCTCCTTTTGGGTTTTCCTCTGTATTGCTTGAGAGAGTACTAGGAGGGGTTTCAGTGATCCTTTTACTCAGCTGGCCCACTTGTGCTTCCAAATTTCTAATGGAGGACCTTGTTTCATTCATGAAACTTAGAGTGGCCTTAGATAGATCAGAGACTATGTTTGCCAAGCTAGATGGGGTCTGCTCAGAACTCTCTGTCTTTTGCTGAGTGGATGATGGAAAAAGCTTGCTATTGCTAAACCTGTTTCTTCCACCATTATTAAAGCCTTGTTGAGGCTTTTGTTGATCCTTCCATGAGAGATTTGGGTGATTTTTCCATGAGGGATTATAGGTGTTTCCATAGGGTTCACCCATGTAATTCACCTCTGCTATTACAGGGTTCTCAGGATCATAAGCTTCTTCCTCAGAAGATGCCTCTTGAGTACTGTTGGATGCCGCTTGCATTCCATTCAGACTCTGAGAAATCATATTGACTTGCTGAGTCAATATTTTATTCTGAGCCAATATGGCATTCAGAGTATCAATTTCAAGAACTCCCTTCTTCTGAGGCGTCCCATTACTTATAGGAATCCTCTCAGAAGTGTATATGAACTGGTTATTAGCAACCATGTCAATGAGTTCTTGAGCTTCTGCATGCGTTTTCTTTAGGTGAATGGATCCACCTGCAGAATGGTCCAGTGACATTTTTGATAGTTCAGACAGACCATCATAGAATATATCCAAGATGGTCCATTCTGAAAGCATGTCAGAAGGACACCTTTTGGTCAGTTGCTTATATCTCTCCCAAGCTTCATAGAAGGATTCACCTTCCTTTTGTCTGAAGGTTTGAACATCCACTCTAAGCTTGCTAAGCTTTTGAGGAGGAAAGAACTTGGCTAAGAAAGTCGTGACCAGCTTATCCCAAGAGTTCAGGCTATCCTTAGGTTGAGAGTCCAACCATATTCTAGCTCTGTCTCTTACAGCAAACAGGAAAAGCATAAGCCTGTAGACCTCGGGATCAACCCCATTGGTCTTAACAGTATCACAGATCTGCAAGAATTCAGTCAAGAACTGAAAAGGATCTTTAGATGGAAGTCCATGAAACTTGCAGTTCTGTTGCATCAGAGAAACTAATTGAGGTTTAAGCTCAAAATTGTTTACTCCAATGGCAGGGATTGAGATGCTTCTTCCATGTAAATTGGAATTTGGTGTAGTAAAGTCACCAAGCATCTTCCTTGCATTGTTATTATTTTCGGCCATGTTGTCTTCTTTTTCGAAAATTTCTGTCAGATTTTCTCCAGAGAATTGTGCTTTAGCTTCCCTTAGCTTCCTCTTCAGAGTCCTTTCAGGTTCAGGATCAGCTTCAACAAGAATATTCTTATCCTTGTTCCTGCTCATATGAAAAAGAAGAAGAAAGCAGAAAAGAAAATATGGAATCCTCTATGTCACAGTATAGAGATTCCTTTATGTGAGTAGAAGAAAGTAAGAATAGAAGAAGGAAAAGATGAGAATCCAAATACAGGGGTGAGGATAGAAGTGTTAATGGATGAATAAATAAATAGAAGGAGATTAGAGATGAGAGAAGAATTCGAAAATTTAACAAAATAAAATAAAAATATTTTAAATTTAAATTTAAAATTCGAAAATTAAAATTGAAATTAAATTAAATTAAAATTAAAACAATTAGTTAATTAAAACGAAATTTTGAAAAAGAGGGAAGGGATTTTCGAAAATTAAAGGTAGAGAGTTAGTTGGGCAGTTTTAAAAAAGATATGATTGAAACAAAAAGATATGATTGATTAAAAGAGATTTGAAATTTGTTTTTTGAAAAAGATATTATTGAAACAAAAAGATAAGATTGATTGAAAAAGATTTGAAAATCAATTTTAAAATGATAAGAGGTTAGGGGAGAAGTTAGAAAGAATTTTGAAATTGATTTTGAAAAAGATATGATTGAAATTGAAAAAGATATGATAAGGAATTGAAAAGATTTAATTTTGAAAACTAAAGTTGATTACTTGACTAACAAAAAACTAAAAAGATATGATTCTAGAGTTTAAAGATTGAACCTTTCTTACTAGGCAAGTAACAAACTTAATATTTTTTTTGAATCAATCACATTAATTGTTAGTAAAGATTTGAAATTATGAAACAAAATAAGAAAAAGATTTTTGAAAATCAATTTGAAATTTTCAAAAATTATGAAAGAAAAATGAAAAAGATTTGATTTTTGAAAAAGATTTGAAAAAGATAAGATTTTTAAATTGAAAATTTGATTTGACTCATAAGAAACAACTAGATTTTAAAAATTTTTGAAAAAGTCAACTTAAATTTTCAAATTTTATGAGTGAAAAAGGGAAAGATATTTTTTTGATTTTTGAATTTTTAATGATGAAAGAGAAAAACATCAAAAAGACTCAATGCATGAAAATTTTGGATCAAAACGTGTGATGCATGCAAGAACACTATGAATGTCAAGATGAACACAGGAACACTTTGAATGTCAAGATGAACACCAAGAACTTATTTTTGAAAAATTTTCAAGAAAAGAAAACATGCAAGACACCAAACTTAAAAATTTTTATTCTTTAGGCATTAATGTTTCAAGAATGCATATGAAAAACAAGAAAAGACACACAACAAGAAAATATGAAGATCAAACAAGAAGACTGGCCAAGAACAACTTGAAGATTATGAAGAATGCAATGCATGAAATTTTTGAAAATAATTTTTTTTAGAAAATTAAAAATATGCAATTGACACCAAACTTAAAACTTGACTCTAGACTCAAACAAGAAACACAAAAAATATTTTTGATTTTATAATTTTTTTTGGATTTTTTTCGAAAATAAAAGAGTAAAAACAAAAAGGTTAAAATTAAAATAAAGTTACCTAATCTGAGCAACAAGATGAACCGTCAGTTGTCCAAACTCGAACAATCCCCGGCAACGGCGCCAAAAACTTGGTGTGCGAAATTATGATCATTCCTTCCCCGGCAACGGCGCCAAAAACTTAATACGCACGTTCATGTTCTTAATTCTGTTTCACAACTTCGTACAACTAACCAGCAAGTGCACTGGGTCGTCCAAGTAATTAACCTTACGTGAGTAAGGGTCGATCCCACGGAGATTGTCGGCTTGAAGCAAGCTATGGTCACCTTGTAAATCTCAGTCAGGAGGATTCAACTGATTTTATGAATTGATAAGTAAAAGATAAATAAAATATAAAATAGGATAGTGGTACTTATGTAATTCATTAGTGAGAATTTCAGATAAGCGTATAGAGATGCTTTCGTCTCTCTGAACCTCTGCTTTCCTGCTGTCTTCATCCAATCCTTCCTACTCCTTTCCATGGCAAGCTGTATGTTAGGCATCACCGTTGTCAATGGCCACCTGTCCTCTCAGTGAAAATGGTCCAATGCGCTGTCATTGCATGGCTAATCATCTGTCAGTTCTCGATCATACTGGAATAGGATCCATTGATCCTTTTGCGTCTGTCACTACGCCCATCACTCGCGAGTTTGAAGCTCGTCACAGTCATTCAATCCCTGAATCCTACTCGGAATACCACAGACAAGGTTTAAACTTTTTGGATTCTCAAGAATGGCCGTCCATGGGTTCTAACTTATACCACGAAGACACTAATAACTCGGACTCGGTCCCCTGTATTAGATATCCAAGAGATATCCATTCAATCTAAGGTAGAACGGAAGTGGTTGTCAGGCACGCGTTCATAAGTTGAGAATGATGATGACTATCACGATCATCACATCCATCATATTGAAGTGCGAATGAATATCTTAGAAGCGGAATAAGTTGAATTGAATAGAAAAACAGTAGTACTTTGCATTAATCTTTGAGGAACAGCAAAGCTCCACACCTTAATCTATGGTGTGTAGAAACTCTACTGTTGAAAATACACAAGTGATAAATGTTCAGGCATGGCCGAATGGCCAGCCCTCACAAAAGTCTAAGATAGCATAAAACTAATCAAAGATGATCCAAAGATATAAACATAATAGTAAAAAGTCCTATTTATACTAAACTAGTTACTAGGGTTTGCAGAATTGAGTAAATGATGCAGAAATCCACTTCTGGGGCCCACTTGGTGTGTGCTTGGGCTGAGCATTGAGCTTTACACGTGTAGAGGTCTTTCTTGGAGTTGAACGCCAGTTTGTAACCTGTTTCTGGCGTTTAACTCCACTTTGCAACCTGTTTCTGGCGTTTGACTCCAGAATGCAGCATGGAACTGGCTTTCAAAGCCAGTTTACGTCATCTATCCTTAATCAAAGTATGGACTATTATATATTGTTGGAAATCCCTAGATGTCTTCTTTCCAACGCAATTAAGAGAGCGCTATTTGGAGTTCTATAGCTCCAGAAAATCTACTTTGAGTGTAAGGAGGTTAGAATCCAACAGCATCTGCAGTCCTTCTTCAACCTCTGAATCTGATTTTTGCTCAAGTCCCTCAATTTCAGCCAGAAATTACCTGCAATCACAGAAAAACACACAAACTCATAGTAAAGTCTAAAAATGTGAATTTTATTTAAAAACTAATAAAAATATACTAAAAACTAACTAAGTCACACTGAAAACTATGTAAAAACAATGCCAAAAAGCGTATAAATTATCCGCTCATCAGGAACCATGAGAGAGAAAATGTGATTGACAAGGTTGCCAAACTCGCGAATCTAGGTAAACTCGTGGAGCTGACCTAGACTCGACTCGTAGACTCGTACGAGTTTACCTGTTATACATTTTTTATAAAAAAAAAATATATATATATCATGTATAATATATATATTTACTCAGATATAGACATTCAAACCTAACAGTTTCAACATCAAAACACATAATAAATTAACATAATACTACAATTACAAGTTACAACAAGTACTTTGGATCACACATTTAAATTCTTCATAAGTATCTATCTAGTTCAACATAAATCACACAATTACACAATCAAAGGTTCATAAGACACAACTAAAACACAAAAGAAAACAACAAAGCAACAATTAAATTTCTAATAAACTCTAAAACTCAAATCTTCCAATATCTTCATCTTCCATGGCATCAACATCATCATCTTCACCATCTTCATCAGAAATATCATTTCTTTCAGGCTCAGGTTCAACACGGCCAACAAAATCATCATCATCATTCACATGTTCATCTTCTTCCTCTATTAAAATATCATCTAGGAATACTAGAAAGCAAAGACCCTGTTCCTGAACCAACATTTTCAGACATTTTGTATTTTTATCCCTAAAAATCAACAACCCAAATAACAAATTCAGATTCAGATTATCCACTAAGTAAATTCATAACTAACATTGGTTTCAACTACACTTACAACCATAATGTTCAAAGGATGAAAAATTTTTAGCATCAGAAGACTTAATCATCACTCCAATACTCACCTTATCACACAACAGATACATTTTCATTTAAACAAGCGCTGATTAAGAGAATAAGGAGGATAGCACATTGCAAATTACAATTAAAAACTTAGCCAAATTCTGAGATTGTTGATATGTGAATTACACTAACTAAACTAACACAGTAACACTAACAATTCAGACTTCAGAGTTTTAGTAAACTAAACATAACTACATAAGTACATAACAGAAGCAGAAAACAAAAGAAAAAATATATAATGATAGCATTTGAATATATATGATGTTTTCTCTTCTGAATCTAATCATAAGCACTATCCACACATTTTAACCATGAAGGCTAAAGCATGAAGCATGAAGCAAAGAAGCAGGCAAGCAGCATCAGTTTACTAACTTATTGACGCAACAACAGTTTAATTTCTTTTTTTCAACATATCAAACGCAGATCAGGGCCTTAATAAAATTGCAGAATTGAATAATTGATACCAAAATTGTTAGCATTTGAATTAGTTTAACAAAATTACCTTGGAGATCGGCAGAATTGAAGCAAACGCAGTGAAGCAGAACACGGAGGGAGGAGTGCGACTTCCGACAAGGACAGAACAGGGGCGGTGGTGGTGGGCTCTGCGAGACTGCGACTCTGCGTGGCCTCTGCGTGGTGGTCCTTCACTGCGTGGTCGTGACCTAGTGGGCTCTGCGACTCTGCATGGGGTGAGCGGTGGGGGATGAGGGATGAGGCGAGGGGAGGCGAAAAGGCGACGGATGAGGGATCCGTCTGGCCTCTGCATGGCGGCGAAGACAACGGCGCCAGTAGATGGTGGCGATTAGAAGAAGAGAGTGAGGAGGGAGGCCGGCCGTGAGGGCTTGGTGGTGTCACTGGAGTGTGAGGCCATGAGGGACTGATGATGGTTTCAAATTAGGGTTACGAAAATGGAGGTTAGATGTAGGTTTTTTTTCTGGGCCAAAACGACGCCGTTTTGGCAAAAATGGGCAATGAATTTAAACTCGCTGACTCGTTATCAAACTCGCGAGTTTGAGCGATTTTATCCGAGTCTAGCCGAGTCAACCCGAGTCTACCCAGAAACGAGTTTGTGTCTGAGTCAACTCGATTCCACTACCTAAACTCGTATACTTGTATGAGTTTACGAGTTAACTCGCGAGTTTGACAACCATGGTGATTGACATGATTGATTGCATCTAGCTACACACTACTCAGCAAAGAGAGTGGGAAGATTAATTCACTTTTACACTCTTTCTTTGTTTCATTAATTAATAGCTTTTCTTTTCTCTCTCTCATTTCTTTCTTCTCTATTCGGTCATTACACATCAAACCATGGAAGAAAAAGCTTTTCACCGAAGGGAAGGAGATGCACGTCGAAAGACAATCACAATGATGGTAAGAAAAAGCAAACTAAAAATATGTAGTGGCTGAGATTCTCACCAAGAATGATAAGATTTGGTGAGGTAATCTCGAGCTCTTCATACCCAAAAAGAAAGAAAAAGATCTCGGCCAGCAAGGAGAAGATCCTTGGAGAGGATGGCTTGTCTCTGATTCTGCTCAACCACCACAGGAGGTAGCTACAGTGGCTACGTGATGGAAGAGGCAGAGATTGGAGCAGATGAAGCTATCATCATCATGAAATATCAAGGGCCAAAAGTTCATCTTGGAGAGCAAGGAAAGGATGAAGGGCTCGGATTGATGAAGAGTGGTGACCAAGGAAGGACTAGAGGTAATTGCATGTTGGGTTTTGCATGAGTTATCTCTTCTCTCTCTCTGGCCGAACCGGTTCTGACTTGAAGAAGAAGAAGAAGATTGGCTTGGTTTGTTTGGTTTCAACCTTGAAGGCTTCTCCCTATAAGTAAGGGTGAACAGTCAGGGTTTGATTCAAGGAGAAAGAGTGAGAGTGCAAAGCATAGGATTCTCAGAGCTACCTAAGCTAACAGAATTTTTTCTCCTTCAATGTTCTCATTTTGTAATTTTTTTGTTTAATTTTGTCATGTCTTGAGTCTCATGGAAAAAGGCAAACAGTGAGGTTTGTATGAAAAAGCCATAGAGCGGAAAAAGGCAGAGAGTGCAAAATTAAAAGAAAAAGCCATAGATGTCCTTAGAGTTCCTTTGTACATCTGTGTTGTGTTTCATGATTCTGTGGGAATCCCCTTGTAAGTTGGGTTAGCACTTTACAGTTGAAAGCTTGGCTGCGACCAAGTCAAGTTCAGTTTGGGTTTAGATTCTGGACTTGTCCCGGATAGGAAGGGTAGTTCCTAGGGAGAATTGGTGTTTATAATCAAGGATGATTATAGTAAAATTCCATCATTATTGTGATGGAGACTGGATGTAGGCTGCCTTGCACTTGCAGCTGAACCAGGATATATCTTGGTGTAATGCTCTCTTTCTTCTACTCCATTTCTGTTTCTGCTGCCCAGGAGATAAAACTGAAAATATCTCGTGATGACTGACGAGACAAAAAAAAAGTCTCGTGGCTGGAGACGAGACAAAAGAAAAGGTCTCGTGGCCAGTTACGAGATAAAAAGACAAAAAGTTTCCAGAAGTGGTTTCAAAGGCCAGCAAGTATTATAAAGCAAAAAAGGGGCTAAGATTAACCCCCCTTCTCTTAGCCACTGATAACCATTAATTGGTATCAGAGCTTGGTCTCAAAGAGATCAAGCTTTGCAGCTTGGAGTAAAGATCCGAATGGCAGAAAACAGTGGCTCAAATCTGGTGTCCTACAATCTAACCAAAGGACAATCAAGCAACCGACCTCCTCTTTTCAATGGGAAAAATTACACCTATTGGAAGGAGAGGATGAAGATCTTTGTGCAAGCAGTGGACTACAGACTTTGGAAGATAATCCTGGAAGGTCCCCAATATCCAACCGTAACGAGTGCCGAAGGAGTTGTCACTCCTAAACCAGAAGCAAGCTGGACCGAAGAAGATAGAAAGAAGGTTGAACCCAACGCCAAGGCTATCAATCTGCTAAATTATGCTATCAGCTTTGAGGAATACCGACGGGTATCACGTTGTGCAACAGCAAAGGAAATCTGGGACAAACTCCTAGTTACTCATGAAGGAACAACCATTGTGAAGAAGACCAGGATAAATATGTTAAATAGAGAATATGAAATGTTTGCAATGAAGAAAGGAGAATCCATTGATGAGCTGTTTGAGCGCTTCAACACCATTATTGTTGGCTTGGATGCTATGGGAATCAAGTATCCTGAATCTGTGCTAGTGAGAAGAGTGTTGAGATGTCTCACAAAAGAGTGGGAAACAAAAGCTTTAATTATCTCTGAGAGTAGTGGTCTTGACTCTATGACTTATGATGATTTGAGAGAAAATTTACTTACTTTTGAAAACACCTATTTGAAAAAAGATTCAAAAAAGAAAGGAATAGCTTTTTCATCTGTCACTAACCCTCTGGATGATGAATCCAGTGATAACTCATCTGAAAATGAATTTGTGTTGTTTGCAAAAAAATTCAGGAAAATGGTAAAGCTCAAGGAGAGAGGCAAAGGAGGCAGCTCAAGAAAACAGAAGAGAGATTTCAGCAAGGTGACTTGCTACAACTGTAAAAAAATGGGGCACTTCAAATTTGACTGCCCTAAGTTGAAGAAGGAAGAAAAACCGAAGAAAGGGAAGAAGAAGGGACTGATGGCATCATGGAAAGATCTTGAAAATGACTCTGAAGACAATGAAGAATCTGAAACAAAGTCTCAACCATGCCTTATGGCTGACCATGTTGAGCAGCTGTGCCTAGCATCCAAACGGAAGGAGAATATGTGGTATATGGACAACGGATGCTCTAGGCATATGACCGGAAAGACAACCTTCTTCATAAAGCTTGATGAATATGATGGAGGACTTGTCACTTTTGGTGATGATGCAAAAGGAAAAATAGTGGCTGTTGGGAAAGTTGGTAAAAGCTTTTCATCTTGTATAAATGATGTTCTTCTTGTAAATAGTTTGAAACATAATTTACTTAGTGTTAGCCAATTGTGTGATTTTGGTTTTGAAGTTATTTTTAGGAAGTTTGTGTGTTTGGTTGTTTGTGAGAAAACTGGAGATATTTTATTTGAAGCTAAAAGGTGCAATAATGTGTATGGATTAACTCTTGAGGACTTGAAAGAACAAAATGTAATATGTTTTACTTCTCTTGAATCTGAAAAATGGCTATGGCATAGAAAGTTGGGTCATGCTAGCATGTATGAAATTTCTAAGCTAGTTAAGAAAAATTTGGTTAGAGGAATTCCAAATATCAAATTTGATAAGGATCTTACTTGTGATGCTTGCCAATTGGGCAAACAAGTAAAATCCTCTTTTAAACCAAAAGATGAAATCTCAACCAAAAGGCCATTAGAGATGTTACACATTAATCTTTTTGGTCCAACAAGAACTCAAAGTTTAGGAGGTAAACACTATGGTCTTGTGGTGGTAGATGATTACTCTAGATTTGGTTGGGTACTTTTTCTTGCTCATAAAAATGATGCTTTTCATGCCTTTTCAATTCTTTGCAAGAAAATTCAAAATGAAAAAGATTTAAAAATTGCTCATTTGAGAAGTGATCACAGAAGAGAATTTAAAAACCAAGATTTTAAAAAATTCTGTGATGACTTTGGGATTTCTCATAACTTTTCATGTCCTAGAACCCCTCAACAAAATGGGGTGGTTGAGAGAAGGAATAGAAGCCTTCAAGAGATGACTAGGGCCATGCTTTGTGAGAATGAGACTCCTAAATTTTTATGGGCTAAAGCTGTAAATACAGCTTGTTACATTTTAAATAGGACAATTATTAGAAAAGGGTTGAAGAAAACCCCCTTATGAGCTATGGAAAGGAACCCCTCCAAATCTTAAGTATTTTCATGTTTTTGGATGAAAATGTTTTGTACTTAACAATAAAGAAAATCTTGGAAAATTTGATCCAAAATCCTATGAAGGAATGTTTGTTGGATACTCCACCACAAGCAAGGCTTATAGGGTTTATCTCAAAGAACATAGAACCATAGAGAAATCCATACATGTTACTTTTTGTGATTCTAATTTAATTCCCAGTACTGTGATAGATAATGATTCAGATTGTGAAGAGGCTGGAATAAGTAAAGAAAATCCCAAATCTGCTCAAAATGAAGAATCTGCCAGTCCAGTTTTGTCTCGTCAGATTAAAGGGGATATTTCCATTTTGTCTCCTGAGCAGACACGAGAAACTGAAACAGTGAGACCACCAGAAACTCATCAAAGCTCAACACCACTTCAGAAGCCTAGAGAATGGAAGTCTATGAGGGGTTATCCTCATGACTTTATAATTGGTGATCCCTCTCAAGGTGTAACAACAAGATCCTCAACCAAAAGGCAATCCGAACCAAGCAATTTTTCCCTCTTGTCACATATGGAGCCCAATAATGTCAAACAAGCTCTTGAGGATCCATCATGGGTCAAAGCAATGCAAGAAGAGCTTGCTCAATTCGACAAGAATGAGGTTTGGACACTAGTACCTCATCCGGATGGTAAGAAAGTTACGGGTACTAAGTGGGTGTTTAAAAATAAACTTGGTGAGGATGGACAAGTTGTTCGTAACAAGGCTAGATTAGTGGCCCAAGGTTACGATCAAGAAGAGGGTATAGATTTTGATGAGTCTTTTGCTCCGGTAGCTAGAATGGAAGCAATTAGATTGCTTCTTGCCTATGCTGCCCATAAGGGTTTCAAAATGTTTCAAATGGATGTTAAATGTGCTTTCCTTAATGGATTTATTGATAGAGAAGTGTATGTGGCACAACCCCCCGATTTCGAACATAAAAATTTCCCAAATCATGTTTTTAAACTATCTAAGGCTCTTTATGGTCTTAGACAAGCTCCAAGAGCTTGGTATGAAATGCTTAGTGCCTTCTTGTTGGAAAATCAATTTCAAAGGGGTACCACCGACACTACTTTATTCATTAAAGCATCTAATGATGATATTCTCCTTGTTCAAGTTTATGTGGATGACATTGTTTTTGGTTCGGCCAATGAGTCCTTGTGTGAAGAGTTTGGAAAACTCATGACTAGTGAGTTTGAGATGAGTTTAATGGGAGAGCTAACTTTCTTTCTTGGCCTCCAAATTAAACAAACTCTTAGTGGTACTTTTATTCACCAAGAAAAGTATGCAAAAGAACTTATCAAAAAGTTTGGCCTAGAAAGTTCCAAACCAATGGGTACACCAATGCATCCTAACACAAAACTTGAAAAGGATGATGATGGCAAAGATGTGGATGAAACAAGGTATAGAGGAATGATAGGGTCACTCATGTACCTTACTTCTTCTAGACCGGACATTGTTCAAAGTATGGGTGTATGTTCAAGATTTTAATCTCACCCAAAAGAATCCCATCTTTCGGTCGTTAAGCGCATCATTAGATACATTAAGGAAACTAGTGATTATGGCTTGTGGTATTCTAAATCTGATGACTTTTGTGCAGTAGGGTTTTGTGATGCAGATTATGCGGGAGATAGAGTGGATAGACGGAGCACATCCGGCATGTGTTGCTTCCTTGGAAGTTCACTCAACATGTGGTCAAGCAAAAAATAAGCCACAATGGCTCTATCCACGGCTGAAGCTGAATATATTTCCGCATCTGCATGTTGTTCTCAATTAATTTGGTTAAAAACACAGTTGGAAGATTACAAGTTAAAGATCAATAGTATACCCTTATTTTGTGATAATATGAGTGCTATTAACATCTCAAAAAATCCTGTTTTGCACTCAAGAACCAAGCACATTGAGATAAAATATCATTTCATTAGAGAACATGTGCAAAAGGGTACTATTGATATTCAATTTGTAAAATCTGAAGACCAACTTGCTGATATTTTTACAAAACCCCTCTGTGAAGACAGATTCTGCACCTTGAGAAAAAGTTTGGGAATGCTTGATTTAAGTTCTATTGATAACTTGTGAAATATTGATTCTGCTCAGTTTTGTCTCGTAGGAATGGACGAGATAAAAATAAAAGTGTTGGAAGGGCTGTGATCAAAGGGGAGACAGTGCCAAAAATTAATTCTCATGGGCCCCACCAAATTCTCTTGAACCCATTCTGACTGTTTTGTTAGTTTCTCTCTCTGAAAATCAAAATATCTTTTTGTTGTCTCATCAAATCTTATTGGAAGTGGTTATTGTCAAATCAAATCCTTCTCTTCACCTAATCCCTTGATTCTAGGAAACCACCTTTCAATTTATTTCAAATAAAAAGGAGAAACTCCTTAGGTATTAACCGCCACTTAATCGACATTTAATTCCCCTCAATTTTCTATCCACTCCACATTTATTGCTTCTCTAACCTCCCTCCTCCCTCATTCTATTCAGTTTCTACTCAACCCCTTCATATCCCACTTCTCCATTTTCACTACCATGAAAAAGAAAACTGCTCCTAGGAAAAGCGAACTCATTCTCTTCTCTCAAAAACCGTCCACTCCACAATCTCATACCCACATCTATATTCACTCTACATCATCATCTTCTCCCTCACCTCCCTCAAAGCAAACAGACACCATGCGTAGGAAGGTCATAGCTACAAAAACTTCTTCAAGGAAGAAGAAAGAGAGAGTTCCCGTGGAGAAAGAGGAAGAGTCTCACACATCACCTATTCCGTCTCCACCACCATCTCCACAGAAGAAAGCCACACCCAGGAAGAGTGGCCAGAAATCAAAAGGATTTGCTCTGCACAACACCAAGGAACCTGCAAACCTGGAATCTTTGGACTTCAAGAACAAATTCAGCAAGATATACTCTCACTATGACCCTGCCCGATTCAATTCCTGCGCTTCATATGAATTCCATAAAGAAGTCCTAGAAAAGCGTCATCTCTGTGCAACCTACCTTGTCAACCTGGACTCTCTCACCAACAAGGGGATAAATGTATCTCCTCTTTTTGAACTGCTTCAATGGACTCCTCTGCTTCACATCCAGAAGCCAGTTTACCCAGGTCTAGTTCGAGAGTTCTACGCCAACATGAGATTTATAGATGGTACCATACATTCATATGTGAAGAGAGTTCACATCACTCTTGATACTGCCACCATTGGGACGGCCTTGGGCTACAAGGAGGAAGGGCCGCGAGCATACATGGCCAAAAAGTGGGACTCACAGGTCGGCGTTCCCTACAAGGTTGTTCTCCAACACATCTGTGAGAATCTCTCTGGCTTGGATGGCACTACTCCTACCCACAAAGCTCTCGGACCAACCAACTCCTTGCTTCACAGGATTATCACACATATTCTGACTCCTCAAAGTGGCTCCCACAATAGAGTAACACTTTCTGATTCTCTAATCATCTTTGCACTTGTTACATCTACTCCAATATCTTTTGGTTATCTTATGATCCGTCATATGTGGGATTCGGTAAAGAGCACCAAAAAGGCAAATCTGCCCTATGGTATGTTCTTAACCAGCATCTTTGAATACTTTAAAGTTGACCTTTTGAATGAGACTATAGAGAACAAAGTGTCAATGATTAAGGGAGGTGGAGCGGTTAAGGGAACAAAGGGCAAGAAATCTGGGGCTTCGGAGAGCGACTATGAGAGTTGGCCCGAATCTTCCAAGGCAACCGAATCCATTAGGGAAATTCTCACTGAATTTTCAAATATGTCAGAACTCCTGATACAATTCCATAAAGCAGGACGCAAGTTAGCGTATGAAAATGAGAAAGCTTGGGGAAGATGCAAAGATAAAGTCAGTTTGATGCTAGAAAGTCTTGATGAGGATCCAGAAAATGCAAGTGAAGAAGGGGCTGAAGCATCTGATTTTCATCTCTCTGATGATTAAACTTCTATTTACTGTTTGATATTGGCACACTTAGGCTCAATTTGATACTCTGTTTTGGCTTGTTGCTGTTAGTACTATAACTCTGTGATACTCTGTGGACACTTCTGGAAATATTTTGGATATTATGTTTGCTATGTCATATTCTTTTTGCAGGTGCCCCTTGATGCCAAAAGGGGGAGGAATTGGTTCTGAAAATTGAAAATGGAAAACAGGAGATGAAATTCTTTTAAGAATTCATGATCACCCTTGTTAAAATGATACAGCTGATGCTTGATAATGCATGTTGATAATGCATTTGTTTTATCCTGTGATTGCTGCAGTTGAATGTTGTTTATCTTGGTAAAATGTTTGGTTGATTATAATTGTGATATATTTTGTTTTACCTTGATATAATGATGGCTATTTTGGGTTTATTTTTGGCAGTTCCTTTAATTTGAGACATGTACATAACTGCTATGTTTTGAGATAACCTTGCCTGTTTAACAATATTTGTTGGTTATGAATAACTTGTTCTGATGAGATGATTGGAAAATGTTTTTATAACAGATTTTTTGTGTGAAAGTTTGAGCAGAAAATCAAATTATTGATAACAAATGAGTTTTGATTATCATTCATTTCTGCTCATAAATCAAGCCATTCAACATTGTATACTGAATATGTTGAATAACATTGTTGCCTTACGCTTGATAAAAATTGTTACAGGTATGAAGCTTCCCTTGGTAAAATAAGCATACATCAAGGGGGAGCCATATGACAATTAGAAAGGGAAAAAAATTCAAATATTCAAAGGGAGTATTCTTTACTCAAATCTTAAATTTCTTTCCATTTCAATTTTTATAATGTTTGTCATCAAGGGGGAGATTGATGAGTTTGGAAAACTCTAGTTTTAATTTAAGTAATGATCAAACATTATAAATGTGATTAATTTCAAGATTATTATTTTGATCTTAATTTTCATATGTTGATTGAATAATTTTACAATGCAGGTTTATATTGGACCAGTTTTTTAGTTTTAATATTAAATTGATGAGACCATGGCTGAAATAATTTTTGTTTCTTGGGCCGAATATAAAAGGAAAACCAAAGCCCAGTATGAAATCAAAATTTAGCCTTATAGGAAATAAATGGTGGCTGAATTGTTTAATTGAGCCAGTTTCTATGAATTTCATCATTAAGCCCATATTAAACCAAAAATCCAATGCTTGGTCCGAAACATATTAAGGGAAAGCAAATTTTTGCTTCCAACAGATCTCAACCTTTTACCAAATGGTGGAATTCAAATTTCATTAAAGTGAAGTTAATGCATTGGGAACCATGAGAGAGAAAATGTGATTGACATGATTGATTGCATCTAGCTACACGCTACTCAGCAAAGAGAGTGGGAAGATTAATTCACTTTTACACTCTTTCTTTGTTTTATTAATTAATAGCTTTTCTTTTCTCTCTCTCATTTCTTTCTTCTCTATTCGGTCATTACACAGCAAACCATGGAAGAAAAAGCTTTTCACCGAAGGGAAGGAGATGCACGTCGAAAGACCATCACAATGATGGCAAGAAAAAGTAAACTAAAAATATGTAGTGGATGAGATTCTCATCAAGAATGGTAAGATTTGGTGAGGTAATCTCGAGCTCTTCATATCCAAAAAGAAAGAAGAAGATCTCGGCCAGCAAGGAGAAGATCCTTGGAGAGGATGGCTTGTCTCTGATTCTGCTCAACCACCACAGGAGGTAGCTACAGTGGCTATGTGATGGAAGAGGCAGAGATTCGAGCAGATGAAGCTATCATTATCATGAAACATCAAGGGCCAGAAGTTCATCTTGGAGAGCAAGGAAAGGATGAAGGGCTCGGATTGATGAAGAGTAGTGACCAAGGAAGGACTAGAGGTAATTGCATGTTGGGTTTTGCATGAGTTATCTCTTCTCTTTCTCTGGCCGAACCGGTTCTGACTTGAAGAAGAAGAAGATTGGCTTGGTTTGTTTGGTTTCAACCTTGAAGGCTTCTCCCTATAAGTAAGGGTGAACAGTTAGGGTTTGATTCAAGGAGAAAGAGTGAGAGTGCAAAGCATAGGATTCTCAGAGCTACCTAAGCTAACATAATTTCTTCTCCTTCAATGTTCTCATTTTGTAATTTTTCTGTTTAATTTTGTCATGTCTTGAGTCTCATGGAAAAAGGCAAACAGTGAGGTTTGTATGAAAAAGCCATAGAGCGAAAAAAGGCAAAGAGTACAAAATTAAAAGAAAAAGTCATAGATGTCCTTAGAGTTCCTTTGTACATCTGTGTTGTGTTTCATGATTCTGTGGGAATCCCCTTGTAAGTTGGGTTAGCACTTTACAGTTGAAAGCTTGGCTGCGACCAAGTCAAGTTCAGTTTGGGTTTAGATTCTGAACTTGTCCCGGATAGGAAGGGTAGTTCCTAGGGAGAATTGGTGTTAGTAATTAATCAAGGATGATTATAGTGAAATTTCATCATTATTGTGATGGAGACTGGATGTAGGCTGCCTTGCACTTAGCAGCTGAACCAGGATATATCTTGGTGTAATTCTCTCTTTCTTCTACTCCATTTCTATTTCTGCTGCCCAGGAGATAAAACTGAAAATATCTCGTGCTGACTGACGAGACAAAAAGAAAAGTCTCGTGGTTGGGGACGAGACAAAAGAAAAAGTCTCGTGGCCAGTTACGAGATAAAAAGACAAAAAGTTTCCAGAAGTGGTTTCAAAGGCCAGCAAGTATTATCAAGCAAAAAGGGGGCTAAGATTCAACCCCCCTTCTCTTAGCCACTGATAACCATCAAACCTTTCTTTTTTGTGTTGAGGTAGCCCTGTAGAAATTATTTGGACAGCTAGTAAATTTGCCCAATTACGATTGGCAAGTTCGTTTTCTTCAGTATCATTTGGGAAGAGTAAATGATCAAGCCAAGCGGGACCACAATTTCAACGCATAAAAGGAGTAAAATTGAGGTTGTCATTGTAGAAATCTTTACAAGAGTGGAAGAGAGAAAAAACAGCCCAGAATCGGTCTTCATCCGTTTGTGTATTTGGGAAGTTGGGCTTGTAATCAGCTAATCGAAAGTCTTCGATGTGTTATTTATCAGTACCACCTCCTCTAGGCTTTGTCATGAAATTTTTGAAAATGGCATTAAGCCATAGTTGGAGGAGCCAGAGAGGGCCACTTGTACTAATCATACAGTTGTCTCGGAGGCAATGTATAAATTGGCCGAGTTCTTCAAAGATATGCCCTAGGAGAAGTTTGGCCAAATTGAGAGCTTTCCCTTCATGAAGTAGAGCAAACAAGGGAAGAAAAAATTTTGACATCTAAACGCTTCGAGAACAGAAAATGATTGCATTCAGCCAATAGAATAGGAAGGCTACATGCTCATCATCTGTAACAGAAGTGCCTTCTGCACCCATGTTTTTGGCAATGAACTCACTGTAAGAAGTGGATAAGACAATATTGTAGTGGCGCTCAGGTTGCATATTAGGAGTACAATCTGAAAAATTTATTGGAAGCCCTGTGATAGCGACTACATTTAAAAGAGACATACCAATCATTCCACAAGGAAGGTGGAAGTTGTTGGTTGTCCGGTTCCAAAAACAAGTCACAGCTCCAATCATTTAGGGGAGCGTTGAAGGTGAGAAATGGGAAAGCCGTAACAGTTCTTGGATCCCCAGAGCCCCCCAGTCAGTAGTCTTTGTCGGGGCGAGGCGTTGATACCAAGCTGTAAAATCAGACACTCGAAGATTAATTTTTGGATTATTCCTGAAAGGTTTCTGATTGATGAAGAGGGAGATATCAAAGGTTTGGTTAATTAACAAATCTTTCCCTCGTGCACTGGGGAAGAAAGATGTTTTCTTGTTTGCCCTCTCCAGGGATTCGACGGGCCCGAGGAAACAGTGGATATCTCCCCCTACTATGAAAAGGATTAAGATTCTGGTATCATTAGTTTGAAGTTGTGGGTCATCAATGACTTCATCATTGACTTGATTCAGTATATTGAGGGCTGGTGGAGTTGGTGGCGCAACCATGTGACCTTTACCCTTGTCTTGGGCAGCAGCACGGGAAGAGGAAGTAGCCATTGCAGAACAGAGAAGAAGGAAGTTTTGAAAGTTTAGGGTAACACGGGAGGAATTCGGAGAGCAAGGGTTCGAGAAAAATTTGAACAAGGGCGAGAATGATGAATTTAAAGTGTTACTATAGTCGTTATTACAGGAGGAATACAAAAGAGGTAACTTCGCAAAGAAGGTGAAGTGGTGGAAAGAGAAAGCGTAAGTCTCAGAAAACATGTTGAGTAGATTAGCATTAATGGAGAGGTTAAATGGTAATTATTGCTGATTTAAGGGATTGAAATTTGAATTTGAATTTGAATTTGGATTAAGTGTTTTATCTTCCAATAATGTTATCGAATGCAAACACATTAATCCAAGGGGGCAATTTGTTGATCGAAAAATATTTTTCGATTAAGGCGAGGTAGTTCGAAGTGATGAAAAAATCGAAGAATTCAAACGGTTTTCGAAAAGATATACGCGCAAGCGTGGGCTAGAGGTAATCGATGCGGATTCGATTACATTTACTTTATTAAATCGAATAGGCTGAATCGAACAAGATTTTCGAGACAGACAATCGAACAAGATATTCGAATAAGTAGATCGAGCAGTTATGGTAGTGGAGAAGTTAGAGGCTTTCGTCATGCGAGAAAATCATGGAAAATGTTTATACGGTTACCAAAGAGTATGCATTCAAGACTGTGATTTTGTAATTAATTGTAATTAGTTGTCCGTTACAAAAAAAGTAGATTATAAATACTAGGAGGTTTTAGGGAATAAGGGTTAGAACTTTAACTCAGAAAAACACTCAAGCACACTCACATCCCAGAGAATTCCTGGGTCTGCGATCGAGTAACTTTTTCTGTAGGGTTCCTTCCATGTTTTCATTCTGTCAATTTATCTTCTTGCAAACTTTATTTTTCAAACAAATTTATCTTTCAAGTATTCTTTATCTTCATTGTTCAATTTATATTTCTGCATTTTAGATTTTTATGCCAAAGTCCTTTGACCCAGTCGAAGGCACTTTACCGCTTTCTTTTATTTTCAACGCAAACATTTCCATTTTCAGCACTTTTTTTTTTGAAAACTTTCCTTTTTGTTTCTTTTATTGATTTATAAATTTTATTTTATCTTTATTCCCAATATCTGTTTAATCGAATACACTTTGATGCACTTTTAGAAAACTGGTACTTGCAAAGAGGAGTAGGTTTCGCTCCTAGACCACTAGATATCGAACCACCATCGATTTGCTAAAAATCGACAAAACATATATAACAAATATCTAAAATTTTATTATCTCTCAAACATTATTATAAATTAGTAACTAAACCATATTCTAGTTTAGGATTTTACAGTGCAGCTGATGAGGATTCTAAACTTAAAAGCAAAAACAGAATAGAATTCCATATATGACACCAAGTTTTTACGGTAGAGTGAATTGGGCTATTGAAGGTTGCAACAAAGTGAAGATTGCGTTCCAACCGTTTTGTGACGGGTGAACGGTGTCCCAGAAGAATGCAAGATTAGGATTTTGACATACTTTATATTGTTTTGCTCCTTTATCATCCACATCCCCACATTCATGTCCCATGTTTGCCACACAGCACTCCTCCAATGGATTCATCAGGCTTGAGTTTCCTATACATAATAATGAGGAGAGGTAAAAAAAGAAGTATATAGTTATACATTAACATATTTAAGTTTTCGATAATATTATACGACTAATTCATTTTGATAATCAAATTTAACCAAGTCGGTCCAACAGTTTAAAGATTAATAATTAGAAATTTTAATTGAAGAAAAAAAAGATGGACATAAAAAAAAAAAGACTTGAATGAATTTGATTATAAAATAACATATAATATCTTTTTTAACCATTATATCAATAAGCAATATGATTGTTAGTCATTGGAGAGCCTAAAGTTATCAAGTGTTAGTTACAATCATCAAAGGGAATGAGAGAGAACATACTATCGTGTGCTTTGTTCATTGTATCAATTGCGGAGAGGAAAGCGTTGTAGAGGTCTAGTGTTACCAAAACGGTTTTACCAGCTTGAGTGTTGAACTGTTTGATCGCATCATTCAACAGTTGGTTGTGGTTTTGGGAGACTTTGTTAACAAGGTCAATGCAATTCATATGCATATCTATGACAGTTATCACAGGCAAACACCCCATTGGTTGTAATAGCGACACTGCCACTTTCCCCACTCCCAAGCTTTGGATTCGTTTAATATCTCTTGCCAGTTGCTCCACAAGGGATTTAGTGAATTTTGGTATGTCCTACACATCCCAAACAACACTTCTTTAAGAATAATATCGTCAACTCAACATAAACAATATTTATAAATATATACGTCTACATTAAAAATTAATTATCAAATTAATTATTATATTTGTATATAATAAAAAAATATTTAGTAATAATAAAAAATTTAAATTTATTTTATTTAATATTTATTAATTATTAAATAAGATAAAATTTTAACTATTTTTTGTCTTCTTAATATTATAAATAACCAAAAATATTATTTATATATTAAAATTATTTACTAAAATCAATCACTATATATATATTGTTTAATTTATTTTTAATATGTATTTTGTATTTTAATATGTATTTTATACTAATAACTAATTTTGGTAGTTGATTTTAGTTTATACGTAACATGGTTGATATATAATATATATGTTGATTAACTCATTATTTTAATGTGTATTTTATATTTTAAGAAGAATGCTAGAGAGTCAGAATTTATTATTTTTAGCCATCAATTAGCTATTAATGTTTATAGATATGTGATAAAATATATTGTTGGGTTATTAGACTAAAGAAATTGAGTTGATGACTAAATGATGATTAAAAATAATAAATTCTGATGCCTCCTAATATTTTTTCTAATGTATTTTATATGGATGATTAATTTGTTGTATACATACAATATGGTTGTTTAAAAAAAATAATAGTTAGACACAAAAAACAAATAAAAAAATTATAGTTATTGGTAGACAAAATTAGTACTTACAAGGAAGCTGCCATGTTGTATATGTGCGGTATAATCATTACCACCGGCGTTGACAAGAGCTAAGGAGGATTGAAGGTCTGTTTTGGTGTAGAGATTTTGTTGAATTAGCTGCTCAAATGTGTTGATTTGTGCAGTCAAATTTGGTCCATCAATATGGGTATCAAATACTCCAGTTCCTCCATAGGCAAAGTTAATTCCATTTTGAATGTTTGATGCATTTCTATACGCGTTTGGTATGGGTGAATCAATTTTCAGGTACAAAGCTACATGGAACGTAATGATATGAAAACACTACACAAGAAACAACGAAAATATATAAAAAGGTAATATATATATATATATATATATATATATATATATATATATATTAAAAATTTTAAAATATTATATATAATTTTATTTTAACTTTAATATTTAAAATAAATTTTAATTTTATTAATTATTAAATTTTTTTATGGTCAAAATCAATCAACATAAATTAATCCAAAACAAAAATATTATTATGAATATAATTTACATCAATTATTAAATCGGTTATTATATATTTATATATAAATATATATTATTTAAATAATTTTTAATATATATTTTATATTTTAGTATATTCTATATTAATAGATAATTTTTTGTGTTTAAGTAATATGATTATTTTTAAAATGATTTCTTTATAATTTCATCATCATTTTCACATTCTCTCTCATTCTTTATCATCTTCTCTAGCCGCCGCATCTCTGTTGGTAATGTTTGTTTCTGAAAACTGAAATTCAATATATGTTTGATGGTCAAAAATTAAAATTAAAATTTCAGTCTTAGGTCACAAAATCTCAATCTTTTTAGTATTTTCAGGATATAAGGACACAAAAGACTAAAATTTTTTAGATAAAGACTAAAATTATAACAATTTTTTTTAATAATTAAGGGTATTTTAGTAAATATTGTTATTTTATTTCATATTTATCTTAAATTAAATGAGATACTAAAATAGCCAACGAGTTATAACTTAAATGAAATAATCTCTCCATACTCACTTAGAAGTTGCAGATTCGAATCTCACTTCTGACTTTGTAAAAGAAAAAATGAGATACTAAAGTATAATTCAATTTTATATACTTCACACCAAGAATAATATAGATCTTTAATTTAATCTCTTTCTCTCGATCAGTCTTCAGGTTAATTTATGAGTAAAGTATCATTTTTATCCCTAACGTTTGGGGTAAGTCCTATTTGTGTCTCTAACATTAAAATCATCCTATTTGTATCCTTAACGTTTATAAAAGTAATTCAATATTATCCTACTATTAATTATACTAACAAATCAGATTATATTTTTCAATTATTGTCACTTGAATGTATTCATTCTCAATTAGGTCTCACTTGGATGTGGTCGATTTTAATATTATATCCACTATTTGTGTTTAGATTCAATTATATCCTTGGAAAAGTGAATTATATAAATGTTGTAGGAATTAGTTTCAATACTTGATGAGCTATTTTTCGGAGTAGATTATCGATTCTATCCCAAACATTTATATTCTAACTTTAAGAAGAGGTTTTTAAAACTCAAATTAAAGCGCTCATGATGTGTAATTGATGGCAGGATAACATTGAATCACTTTTACAAACGTTAGAGATACAAATAGGACGATTTAAACATTAGAGACACAAATATAATTTACTCCAAACGTTAGGGATAAAAACGATACTCCACTCGTAATTTATTTATTTGACTTAAATTGATGGATTTTTTTTCTAAAATTAGACCTTTAAAAATAAGACGTTAAATGGACTCAACTTAATTAATTCAAAACAATTGTTGAATGAGCCCACCTACAATTAATCATGTAGCCCAGTTACTTATTTATTTTTTGGATAATAATCCAGTTCAAGTAACATACACGTAGGCTTGGTTTGGTTTATAATATCTTAAGTATTTTTAGTTAAAAGTTCAAAAATTACTAAAATTTATTATTTTTGTTCAATGTTTTTAGTAATTAAATTAATTTTTTAGTTTGATAATTTAATAAGATATTTTTAATCTTTAAATATTATCAATTAATTATTAAATAAAAATAATAAATTTTAAAATTATTTTTAAAACACATAATAAATTTATTATTATTAAAAAATTAAATTTTTTTATATTTTTAATAAAAAAAATTTTGTTTTATAATTTCAACATATACCTTAAAGACACATGAGAGATAAATTTTAATAAATTGAACCTCCAATCTTTCTTAATCTTTTTATGTTGTTGCACCTTGCACGGCGTGTTAAGAAAGGTGGTGGAAGGTCATTAAATAAGAGATTGTCTTGAATTGGATAGCAAGAATATTAGTTCTTTGATTCAGCTTCCCAAGGATTCACTCTTGTCATTCTTTCCTCGAAATCGAAGAGCTATGGTTACTTAACAAAAGAGGGTGGAATAATTTATCTTGACTAATTTTACCCATAAAAACTTAACAAAAGAATAAAGTAAAAATTTATTTAAAAAATAAAATTAAATTGAATTAAATATTAGAAATATTTTTTATATATTCTTCAAAAATTTCAGAGCCAAAAAGATACACTATATTCTAAATAAAATTAAATATACTTGTAAAAAGACACATTGATTTAAAGAAAAGTATATTATTTTAGATGAAAAAGAAAATATCGCTCAAGAAATATAACATAATCTTTGATACTGAATCTAGGGATAGAAGTGAGTCAAGCCAGCTCGAGCTCAACTCGTTAATATCTCGATAAGCTAAACTCGTGAGCTAATGAGACAAGTTTGAGCTTGAAATTGAGCTTATAAATTAAATGAGACGAATTTAAACTTGGAAAAACTCAGTTTATTAGCTCGTAAGCTTACTCGATTATATATATTAAGACACATATTCTATATGCATTTAATCTATACTTTTAATATTATATATAAACATATGAAATAGTAATATATATTAATTATCTTAATTATTTAAAATTTATATTTATTTTTTACATATAATTTTGATGTAGGACATAAATAAAAAATTTATAATTTATTTATAGATAATAATATATAAAATTAATTTTTTTAAATAATTTTTAAATATATATAAATTATAATTTATTGATATAGAATTATGGATTATATATTTATATTTCTATTATTTGAACCAGTTCGTGAGTTTTCGGTGAGCCGAGCTTGAGTTGAAGAAAAAGGCTCGATTGTTAATGAGTCGAGTCGTGAGCCAAGCTCAATTTTATTGAGTCGAGTTTGAGTTTAGTCTAACTCGACTCAGCTCGGCTCACTTCCAGCCCAAACTGTATCTATGATAGTAGAATCCTAATCTAATTTTTCTTTACACATTTATCCTTGTTGTAAGTTGTAACATATGAATTTCTTGCGTAGCAAGTACCCAATCTTTTTTGGCGCCATTCCAATATCTTGCCGTTTAATTTATCATCACTTTGACATTTTAGAAGTGGTTTAATTTTATTAAATTACGTAGTTGTCTTTTTCTTCTTGAAATCATTGATGTTATCATCACAATGAAAAGAAGATGGAGATATTGCAGAAGTAGACATAAAATTTTAAGAATAATTAATTGTGTTATAATAAAATTTATTAGAGATTTTATTTGTTTAATATATATATATATATATATATATATATATATATATATATATATATATATAGGTTAAAAACAATAGATCAGATAAATGATAAATTAATTTGTTTGATGAGAGTATTTATTAAAAGGAAAATATCAAATATAAAATTTCTTAGATTAATTTCATTGTAAAATAATATAATTTATCTAATGAGATAGTAAAATGATCTATTTAAAAATAACAATCATTTATCGCTTTTTCTTAGTTTATTATCATATTTTATTATTAATTATAAAAATACTATAGCAGCAAATATGACATCATCCATAATAACAAAAGGAAAAATATTATTCAAAAGTACAATTTTAACAACTATCCTCAAATACTTATGTATACAAATGAGAGAAATTTATAATTATACAAATTATGTAATAAATTTAAAGAATTTAATTTTCATACTATAAAATTTTTATTCAAACATCTAAAATCATGTATTATTATATAATTAATTTTCAAATTCATTGAATGAAAAAGAATAATGTAAAGTAATTAATATTTTTTAGTCAATATTAATTAATTTTTCTAAAGATTACTATGTCTATTTTAAATTTTAGACTTTAAATCGTAAATTTTTAATCATAAAACTTAAATTATAATTCTAAATTCTAAAATTAACTATTTTTTTTTTTTTTGAAGGAAAAAACAAAGGCAACTTAATTGATTAAAGGGAGTGAAAGAGGAAACGAAAAATGGGCTCGTTTTTACTATTTCTATGAGCATTGAAAAAGAAGAATGAGGACGCAGAAATATAATTAATGTTGAGAAAGTTTCATAGCAGTTACCAAGATAATCGGTGAGGACACGACCGTCGCAAAATCTTCCGCCAGGATGGCCAGGAAATGTGATTCCGCAGGGAGGCTTATAAGACTGCGAGTGAATGAAATTGCCAGTGTCTACGTATGAATCCCCAAACACAAACAATTTCACATTCCCATTGCTGCTGCCAACCACCCCATATGTCTTCTTAGCCCCTTCCACTGTTCCATAACAATAACAATGAAATGAAAACCAACAAGTAAAGCTAAGAATCATATTGCTTTGATTTGAGCTGTACCTGTGAAGATGGAGAGGAGGAGAACAAAAAGGGTTGTGAGGGTGATTATGAATGGAGATTGCTTCTTCCTCATTGGGACTGTGATGAGCTTTTGATTTTGAATGATGAGAGAGAGTACTAGCAAACCATCAATTCCGCGTTTGCTTCCACACATTTAGGCGAGGCAGTAAAGTTGTATAAATAGTTGAAAAAAATCAGGTGATAGATTACAGCTTATAAATAATTTGACAGATTTAATTAAATTATTATTTAATAATTTTAATTATAAAATTTTTCATAAAACGAATTTAAATTTTCACATAAAAAATTATATATACCAAAAGTTAATTATTAAATTACTTCAACATATATAAAAATTACTATTTGTAATATTTATATATAAATATGTGTAATTTAATTTATTTTTAATATATATTTTATATTAATAGTTGATTTTAATATTTAATTTTAGTAATTATTTTTTAATTAAAAATAAGATTCAAAGTCAAAACTTTTAGATAAAAATAGATTGACTATATCATTTGAACTATAATTCATTAACAATTTTAATAACTAATTTTAATATATACATAACATAATCAACTTTTATATATATATATAATACAAAAACTTACTTATAGTTATTTTATATAAAATTAATAACTAAAAATTATTAAATAATAATTTAATCAAACTTATCCTCTTATCTAATAATTTTTAATTATTAACTTTATATTAATATAACTACACGTGAAAATATAATTTATTTGATGGCATAAATGGAATGGAACAATGCCAAACTCGATCTCCTTGCATTTAAAAGGATTCATCATCTATAATTTTCCACTGATTGTTTTCCATACAATACTTCCTCATTACAATACATTTGTTATGGTTATTTTTGTTGGCAAATGTTTTAAAGGCATTAATTAAGAATATTATTAAAAGAAATTAATAATAAAAAAGAATTTATTATTTTCTTCTTAACAAGCGTACTTATAAGACTTTTTAACTAAGTAATACTATGAGAAAAAAATATTCTTTTTATTTTCAATGTTTTATTTTAATTTTATTACTTCTAAATTTTATCCTTTTTTTATCAATTTTATTCTTAATATTTTTAAACATTTCGACTTTACTACTATTTTGTCAAAATTTTTTAACAAGACAAAAAAACTAAATGCATTTTAAAATAAATAATTTTATTTCACCATTTTAATTGTGTGGGTCAATCTTATCAGATGATTAAAAATCTGAAACATATGCATGGAATAATCTTCTAATGAATATGATGTAAGATCCTTATCATCAAATTGAGATTATCCATTTTCATTTTTCACTAAATTTATAACTTGAATACTTTATTTTACTTGATGATACCAAAAGTTAAATAAGGGAATCTATTAAAGATCGAGGATCCTCCTTCCAATATTAAAATACAGAAATAATTAATTTCTGTTTTCTTTTAGAGGGGGCCGGGGTCCTAGTTTAGTATTTGTATTTCATTAATCAATACTTTATAGATTATATATATTAAAATTATTATATTATGACAAATACTAAACCTAACAAATTGCTATATAGCATGAACATGATTCAGACAGGAAAAAAAAAACCCATATAGCATTTAATATTTAAAAGGTTTAATTCTTTTATCAACTTAAATGATTTATTTTTACATAACAGAAACAAAATTTTGTATATTATTCTTAAAGTGTTTGTATGGCTTTAAAAAAGAGGTTGAATCGAGAATTCTTTATAAATTTATAACTTTAAATATATTTGTTGTTAGTTTTGCAAAATGAAGATTTAAAAAAGTTTTTCATTTTGTTCATTTCGAATAATGCAAAATAAAGAATGGAAGAAAATATGACATTACTATACATCTTGATTCAATTTCTTTATGCAGTAAAATCTACATCTAATTTTTAATGTGATAATAGCAGATTTTTTATTATAATTTTAGCAAAAATATCATCCAAATACTAATAGATTACACCCTAATCTATTTAATTAGTATTCCGATACATTTCACCAAGCTCAAAACACAACTAAATTTCAACTTAGTTTAGTCAATAATGCTAACCCAACTTAAAAAAAAAAAAAAAAAAAGGAACCATCCTAGTTCATCTACCCGAAACCATCTTTACAAAAATGAAGAATTTTATAATTTTTCTTATCTATCTCTCTTATCTTTTTCCTTTCAAAGCTTTTGCATTGATTCCTCGTTAAGTTTGTCTTTTGCTTTTTACATAAAAATAAAGTAGAAAAATAAGATATTCGATAAAAGTTTTAAGAACGAAAAGATAAAAATCAAAATGCTTGAAGGTGTTTAGTGCTTGCTCTTTCTGAAATTGTAGATCATCGCTACAAGAATGTTGGAAAATTTTTTATCATCTGAGATAGTACACCTTGATTGTTTTTGCACATCCGGTGAGTAGTAAATTTGCAGCTGTAATGTAATCAATGTCCTTTTGTGATGATGCTATAATTCTTTTAGTTTTAGTTTGTTCCCAAGTTTGATGAGTATATCCCTTTGTATAGATTGATGTTTTTCTTTCCAAGTTTTGAGCCTAGCTCGAACTACGATGCTTATCCAAAGTGTAATTTGATTTGTTATGCTTCTTGTTCCATTTGGAAAAAAATAATTATTATTAATTTTTTGACAGTTTTTCTTAGTCTGATCATTCATTTTTGGAGAAGTCCAATTTTACTCTAATATATTTTATTTTATTTTATTATTGCTGGTTTTGGGTGTGTTTTATGTAATTTTAAGAGATCTTAGTTGTGTGGTTGTACTAGTTCTTTGCTGTGAAAATTAGCAAAACTAATTTTAGAAAATAAATAAATAAATAAATAATAACTAATAGGTAATAAACAATTTTAGTTTATAACCTTAAAATTTTAATAGTTGAAAAAAAGAAGAATTATATACCTTTAATTGACGGATGATTCATATTGAAGAGACTCGCCTATAAATTGAGTTTTTTTTTTAATTCATTTCAATCAAGTCATCCAAATAGAATAACATAATATTTCTTTGAGTAGTTTTCTCCTATATATGTAGAGAGAAGTATGTTCTCCTTTTGTCAAGAAAGAGTATTATTGTAGTCTCCTTGTGATAGAGAGAAGTTGTAATTCTCAAAGAAAGTTATTCAATTGTTTCCATATTTTATACAAATTTCTAATTTTTCATTTCTATATTTTGATGTGTCATTTGTCTGGTACCTAATAGTGGTATCAGAGCCAAAGATTGCTGATTAATATTTTTTTCTCCGCTGCGAGTTATCATCTAAAAAAAACTGGCAGCAAAGTATGAAATTCCAAAATTCAGTGGGAGTAATTTTTCCGTATGGAAATTGAAGATAAAAGCCATTATGAGAAAAGACAATTGCGTTACAGCAATTGAAGGTAGACCCACTGGAATTACAGATGAAAAATGGAAGGAGATGGACAATAATGTTGTTGCAAACTTACACTTGGCACTAGCTAACTCAGTTTTATCAAGTGTAGCAGAGAAAAAGACAGCAAAAGAAATTTGGAATGCTCTCACCAAATTATATGAATTCAAGTCACTTCACAACAAGATATTCTTAAAGAGAAGATTTTATACTCTTCGAATGAGTGAGTCCACGTCGGCAACAGATCACATCAACAATCTAAATACGCTATTTTCCCAACTCTCATCATTGGAATATACCATAGCAGAAAACGAACGTGCAGAGCTCTTACTTCAAAGTCTACCGGATTCATATGATTAGCTTATCATTAACTTAACTAATAATGTTTTTGACTGAATATCTTTTTTTTTTTATGACATGGCTGCTGCGGTTCTTGAAGAAGAATCTAGGCACAAGAATAAAGAAGATAGATTAGAGAACTCAAAACAAGTAGAGGCTTTGTTGATGACAAGAGGAAGATCAATGGAGCATGGTTCTAGTGGGAGTCAAAGTAGACCAAAGTCACAAAATAAGAAGCATGTCAAATGCTACAATTGTGGTAAGAGAGGGCACTTCAAGTAAGATTGTTGGAATAAGAAGAGTATAGAGATGGTTCCAGAAGGATCAAGTTCTCAAGGATGTGTTGCGAGCACCTCTGATGATGGAGAAATCCTGTATGGCGAAGCAACAATTGGTTCTAACGGCAGCAAACAGCTTACTGATATTTGGATTGTTGATTCAGGAGCAACATGGCACATGACTTCTCATCGTGATTGGTTTTGTACATATGAACCTGTCTTGGAAGGATCGATGTTTATGGAAAACGATCATGCCTTAGAAATTGTTGGAATGGGTACTGTCAAAATAAAAATGTTTGATGGTTCTATTCGTTTACTTCAAGGGGTAAGACACGTGAAATGCTTGAAGAAAAATTTGTTGTCAATTGGACAATTGGATGAACTTGGTTGTAAGACCCATATTGAAGGTGGGATCTTGAAAGGAGCTCTTGTGGTAATAAAAGCAGAAAAGATTGCAGCAAATCTATATATGCTTGTGGGAGATACTTTGCAAGAGGCATAGGCATCAGTTGCTTCAGCAAGCCAAGAAGAAATGACGATGATATGGCATTGCAAACTGGGTCACATGTCAGAACGAGGCTTGAAGATTCTTGTAGAACGTAATCTCATTCCCATGCTCAAATCGGTAAACTTACCGTTTTGTAAGCACTGCGTTACAAGCAAGAAACATAGATTGACGTTTGGTAGATCAACTGCTCGGAGCAATAGATGGACAGGGCACTCTCTGATACAGAATGGAGGCTCAAGTACCAAGAAGCAGTTGTGAGAGTTCTTTCTAGAACAAAATTTGACTATCACCCTCTCCTCATAAAGGACAGCACCGACATCAACCAAAGAGAGAATATACCTTTCAGATTCGAAATTATGTGGACTTTTCACCCAGAATGTGAATCTTTTTTGAACAACCATTGGAGCAATAGTAACAACCTTAACTCGACCTTATCCAACATTAGAGAAGAGCTCAAAAAGTGGAATTCATAAATGTTTGGAAACATCTTTAAAACTAAAAGAACTATTTTAAACAGGTGAACAAGTATTCAAAGAAGCAATAGCTACGGCCGTAACCATTTTTTGGATGAACTTGAAGCATTGTTCAATAAGGAGCTCAATGAGTTCCTTGACAAAGAAGAGGCCTTTTGGCTTTAAAAATCAAGGGAACAGTGGATATTGGATGGAGACCAAAATATGAAGTTCTATCACACTAGGACCATTATTATAAGAAGGAAAAATAAGATTCTAAAGCTCAGAGATCAATGAGGAAATTGGATAGAGGAAGAACAACAATTAAAGAATCACATCTCCAACTTCTACCAAAAGCTCTACAAAGAGGAGGTAATTACTAGTCCTATAAATTTAAACATAGTGACATATCTAATTTTGATTGTTCAAACTACAGGTACCTAGAAGCTATGCTGACAGAATAGAAATAAAGAAAGGTTTGTTTAGTATTGGGTCTCTAAAAGCTTCTGGAGAAGATGAATTCCCTAGCCTTCTTAAAAAATAATTTGAAAATTACTAAAGAGATCGCAGCTTTGTCAAAGCTTGCAGGGCTGATCCTACCTTTATTAAGGATATAAACACTACTTTGCTAGCACTCATTCTAAAAGTACAATACCTAGAGTTCATTGATCAATTCAGACCCATTGCTTTGTGCAACGTGAAATGCAAAATCATCACCAAAATCCTTGTTCAGTGAATAAAACCTTTTTCTTGGTGGCAGAATCTCTCCCCATCAATCAAGCTTCATATTGGGACGAAAAATTCATGACAATATTCTTATTGTGAAAGAAGTCATGTGTAAAATTAAAAAAATTAATAAATAGTTAATTAATAAATTAATTATTATTTAAAAAAATTATAAAATTAAGTTTTATAGTTTAGAGAAGTAAAAATATTTAAAATACGAATTTTTAACGCTAGTTTTAAAGATTTGGCCCAAAACTGGACTAACAGACCGAACCGGTCAGATTGGACCCAAACTGGACCTAAAGTCCAACATAAAAATAGCTTAACTCAACTTTTCTTCCCCATAATCACATTGAAGCACGCTGAAGGAAGAAAGGGGAAGCCATGGAACCCTAGCTTTCATTTCACTTTTAACTTCAATTCCTTCTAACTTTCAATCCGGAGTTCCGATTGACGAGCCGTCAGCGCCACGCATTCGTCTTAGAATTTTCTTCAAATCCATCAGAACAAAGTGGTAAGGAATTTGAAATTTCTCACCTAGTTTTCACCCCCTTTAATTTCGTGATTTTGGATATTGAATGTTGAGGGATTTTGTGTTTTGATGATGCTAGGTGTGCTCTAGTGGTGAGAAATTACTAGATTTTGTCTCAATCATTCGTAGATACGGTAAGAAACTATTAAACCTTTGTGAATTTTTGGATTAGTGAATTCTATGTTAATTCTAGTGATATTGTATGCATTGATGGTAATCAGTGGCTAAGAGAAGGGGGGTTGAATCTTAGCCACATTTTGCTGAGTAAAACTTACTGCCTTTTAAATTAGCTTCAGGAGATTTTTCTGCATTTTGTCTCATAACCAGACACGAGACATTTTCTTTTTGTCTCGTACCCAGTCAGGAGATATTTTCAATTTTGTCTCCTTAGCAATAGAAACTGAAATGGAGTAGAAGAGAAAGAGAGAATCACACCAAGAAGTATCCTGGTTCAGCTGCTAAGTGCAATGTAGCCTACGTCCAGTCTCCGTCACAACAATGATGGAATTTTACTATAATCAAACAGATTACAGACACCAATTCTCCCTAGGAACTACCCTTCTTATCCGGGACAAGTTCAGAATCTATCCCCAATCCTGAACTTGACTTGGTCACCTACCAAGCTTTCAACTGCTAAGTGCTAACCCAACTTGCAAGGAAATTCCCACAGAATCATGATACACAACTCATTGATGTAAAAAGGACCTCTAAGACACCTATGGCTTTTTCTTTAATTTTGTACACTTTGCCTTTTTCCATTCACTGGCTTTTTCATACAAACCTCACACTGTTTGCCTTTTTCACCATGAGACTCAGACAGACAAAACTAAAGAAAATACAAAATGAAACATTGAAAGAGAAGAACTTCTGTTAGCTTAGGGTAGCTATGAGAACTCTGTGCTTACTCTCCTTGTCTCAAGCCTTGGCCGTTCACCCTTATTATAGAAGGAGAAGCTTCCAAGGTTGAAACGGTTTAACCGAGCCAACTTCTTCTTCTTCAACACCAAATCCGGTTCGGACAGAGAGAAGAGAGAGGGAACCAAAAGCAAAACCAACATACAATTACCTCTCTCTCTCATCCCTTTTCTTCAAGCTTTATCAATCTAAGCCTTCCATGTTGACTTGGTCCCCAAGAAGGATTTGTGACCCTTGATGAACACTTGATCTTTGACAGCTCCACCTGCTCCACTTCTGCTTCCTCCTCCACGTAGCTACAGTAGCTACCTTCTGTGATGGATGAACAAAAAGTAGAAACGAGCCATACCACGGGATCTTCTTCTCTGACCGAAATGGATTGCTACCATTTCTAGGTATGGAGATCTTGAGGCTTCTTCACCACATCTTGCCTTAAGTGGAAAAGATCTCAGCCACGCCATACCATGGATCTTCTTTTTGCTAAGGCCATCATCACCTTAGCCTCTTGCTTGTTCATAACTTCCTTATGATTTTCTTTTATAGCTTGCTTCAATCCTCTTTTCCTGCTAGACATGACCGAAAGAGAGAGGAGAGAGAAGAGAGAAAAGCTTTCAAAGTAATTGATGAATGTAACTCATTAAAAGCAATCAAATCATTTTCAACTTTCTCTTTCCTGTTACCAATGCAATTAAATCCATTTAATTAACTTTGAATTCCATTCAAAGAGGGGAGTGGGTAACCGAACTCATTCATGTTCCATTTCATTCTTTCTTCTTTCAATTCGGACCAACCCAATGTTGGATCAAAAAGAAATTATTTTGGGCTTCTCATTATTTCTCTGGCCCAATAAGCATTAGCTTAGCATCAAAATAATTCACAGCCACTTTGCTTGAACTTTATTTTTGCAAAAGCTGACCCTTGTCATCATATTGGGCTTAATTTTCTTTTTGCCCAATACCAAAATCTGCACACTTCAACAAACTTGTTAAACAACTAATTGGTAATTAACTAAAAATTAAATTAACAATTTTGTAAATAATATTTTTAACAATGTTTGATTATCACAATAATTTGAAGTTTTTCAAACTCAACAATCTCCCCCTTGATGACAAACATTATTAAAAATTAAATTGAAAGAGGGTAAGGATTAAGAGTACTCCCTTGAAGATTTTGAAGCCTCCCCCTTTCTATCTGTTATATAGCTCCCCCTTAATATGTGCTATTTTATTAGTGGGAGCAATACCTGTAACATTCTTAAAACTAAGCTTGATACAGTTCCAGAAAAATGTATTCAACATATAGAACATAAGAATATTGAATGTCTTGATTTTTGAGCAGATGAATAAGATAATCAAAACTTGATTTGTTATCTTTTTAGATATCTTACTACTCAATAAAACAAAGTATGCTAGAGTACTTTCAGAGTACATAGCAACAAATAAACAAGATTCAACATACTTATATCAACATGTTCAAAATTATTTCCTCCCAAGTAAAATTTCTTGCAAAACAATAATTCAGGCTTAATAAAGCATTTTCTCAGATTCAGTTATCAATAACAAAGCTTCATAAAAGATTGGCAAAGAATTTTAGATCAGAAATTGGCAAAAGGTATCAGAGCACAAAAAAAATTCAAAACATGATAAAGCAGAAATCAGAGCATAAACCATTGAATTATTGGAAATAAAAATCAGAAATTTAGAGCACAAGCACAGGAGTAATCATTAATCATTCAGATTTCAGCCCCTGTCCAGTTATCAATAGATTCAACCCTGTTTCTTTTCTCTTTTTAATTCCTCCCCCTTTTGTCATCAATGGGGGTCCTACAAAATAGATGAAAAAAAAAACATGCCAAACTACAGAATAGTAGTTTAATAACCAAAGAAAAAGGGTCCAAATTATTCAAGTACAGTCAACCAACAACACAAAAAATAGTACTTAATCCAAAGGAGCAGTAAACTAGAAATTGTTCAAAAAATGGGCAGCAGTGAGCCTAACAATTAGGCATCAGACAGATTCACATCAGAGTCAGAGAGATCACTGTCTTTGTCGGAGGGAGCCATATCCTTTTCAAAGCTTTGGAGTAGATTGATCCTTTCATTACATTTGTTCTAAACTTTTTCATTTTGGTAAGCCTGCTTACGAGCTTCTTTGTAGGAACGTGCCATCAGTTTGGACATATGTGAAAGCTCATTTACAACGTCCTTGAGTGACTCAGCAAGCTTAGATGGCTCAGAAGGACGACTTTCAAGATAACTGTCAAATGACATGGCTGGCATCGAGCTTTTTCCTTTGTTTCCTTTCCCTGTTCCAGAAACTCCGCCTCCTTTGATGGTAGATACCCTGTTTTCTACAGGCTCGTTTATTAAATCAACATGAAAATGTTCAAAGATACATGTGAGAAAAATACCATAAGACAGATTTGCCTTCTTATCACTACGCACACAGACCCACATGTTACGCACCATTAAATAAGCAAATAAAATAGATGAAGAAGTAAGAATAGAAAAGAGAACTAGGGTATTGCAAACTGTTACTCTCTGATAAGAGCCGCTCTATGGCATTAGAATGTGGTTGATAATTCGGTGAAGCAGAGCTCTCACAGGCCCAAGAGCTTTGTGAGTCAGTACAGTCCCATCCAATGCAGAGAAATTTTCACAGACTTGAGTTAGAGCAATCTGATAAGAAATCCCAACTTGAGAGTCCCACTTTCCTGACATATATGCTGTGGCTCCTTCATCAGTATACCCTAAGGCAACGCTGATAGTCTCTCTGTTCAGAGTCATATGGACCTTCTTGACATAAGAATGAATTGCTCCATCATGGTATATCATATTCGCGTAGAACTCGCGAACTAGATTTGGATAAACCGGCTTTTGAATCTTGAACAATGGAGTCCACTTGAGATTGTCAAACAGAGTAGAGAAGTCAATTTCTTTTGTACTCAGAGTCTCTAAATTCACTATGTGAGAGGCACACAGTTGACGGTTGACCAGAACTTGTTCATGGAACTCGTAGGCAACGCAAGAGTTGAACCGTGCCGGATCAAAGTGGGAGTGATTCTTGTTGAACTTATTCTTGAAGTCTAGAGAATCCAAGTTTGGTGGTTCTCTAGTGTTGTGAAGAATGTAGCCTTTTGGACGCTTAGAGCTTCGGCCAGATGGATGAGGAGTTGATCGCCTTGGGGGTGACGGAGGTGGAGAGGATTGTGAAGCTTCTTCTTCTTCGACCATAGGCTCTTTCTCTTTTCCAATCTTTTTACGAGAAGAGGTTCTCTGAGCAATTACTTTCCTCCTCATGGCTTTGGTTGATTGTGAAGAAGGGGAAGAAGATGAAGTAGAATGTATATGGATATGGGTGTGGGTTTGAGGAGCGGATGAAGGATTTTTGGAAGATGGGATTCGGTTGCTTCTTTTAGGTGCCAACTTCTTTTTCATGATAGAGAATGAAGAAGCAAGTGAGAAGATGAAGGGATGGCCGAATGGATTGGAGAGTGGAGAGAGGTTATAACTGCATTTAATGCTGAGTGGAGAGAGGATTAATAGAATAATGGGTATTTAATGGAGCGGTTATCATCAAGGAAATCTTTTTAAAATTAAAAAGTAATTGAAAGATATTTTCCTTGAATCAAGGGAGAGAGTAAAGGAAAAAGATTTTGATTTGACATTAACTCCCCCTATAAAGATATGATGTGATAACCTCCATAAATTATTCAAAAAAATGTGATGAAGAACTCAAATGGGCCAGAGACATGGAGTGGGTCAAAAAGGTTTGGTTGGGCTCAAGTTTAAAAACGCCTGTGATCAGTCTCCCCTTGTTTCCTGGCTTGTTCACTACCTTCCCAGATTTGTCTCCTTCCAACCTATGAGACAAAAATAACCAGAATCAATAAAATTACAATTTTTCAACAGAACTTAAATCCAGCATACCCAAACTGTTCCTCAATGAACAGAACCTATCTTCACACAGAGGTTTAGTGAATATATCAGCGAGTTGCTCTTTGAATTTTACAAATTGAATACCAATAGTACATTTTTACACATGTTCTCTAATAAAATGATATCTAACCTCAATGTGCTTAGTTCTAGAGTGCAGAACAGGATTTTTTAGAAATGTTTATTACGCTCATATTATCACAGAACAAAGGTATACTATTGATTTTTAATTTATAATCCTCTAACTGATTTTTTAACTAAATTAATTGAGAACAACAAGCAGAGGCAGATATGTATTCGGCTTCAGCCGTGGATAGAGCAACTGTGGCTTGTTTCTTACTTGACCACATGTTTAGCGAGCTTCCAAGAAAGCAACACATTCCGGATGTGCTTCTTCTATCCACTCGATCTCCTGCATAATCTGCATCACAAAATCCTACCGCACAAAAATCATTAGATCTAGGATACCATAAGCTAAAATCACAAGTTCCCTTAATGTATCTAATGATTCTTTTGACGGCTAAAAGATGGGATTCTTTTGGGTGAGATTAAAACCTTGAGCATACACCCACACTTTGAACAATATCCGGTCTAGAGGATATAAGATACATGAGTGAACCTATCATTCCTCTATACCGTGTTTCATCCACATCTTTGCCATTTTCATCCTTTTCAAGTTTAGTATTCGGATGCATAGGTGTTCCCATTGGTTTAGAATTTTTAAGGCCAAATTTCTTGATTAATTCTTTTGCATATTTACCTTGGTGAATAAAAATACCACTAGGAGTTTGTTTAATTTGAAGACCAAGAAAGAAAGTTAATTCTCCCGATAAACTCATTTCAAACTCACTAGTCATAAGTTTTTCAAACTCCTCACACAAGGTTTCATTGGCCGAACCAAACACTATGTCATCCACATAAATTTGAACAAGTAGAATATCATCATTAGATTCTTTGATAAATAAGGTAGTATCAGTGGTACCCCTTTGAAAGTGATTTTCCAACAAGAAGGCACTAAGCCTTTCATACCAAGCTCTTGGAGCTTGCCTAAGCCCATAAAGAGCTTTTGAAAGTTTAAAAACACAATTTGGAAATTCTTTATTTTCACAACTAGGGGGTTGAGCCACAAATACTTCTCTATCTATAAAGTCATTAAGGAAAGCACATTTAACATCCATTTGGAACATTCTAAAACCCTTATGGGTAGCATAGGAAAGAAGCAACCTAATTGTTTCCATTCTTGCTACCGAGGCAAAAGACTCATCAAAATCAATACCTTCCTCTTGATCGTAACTTTGGGCCACTAATCTAGCCTTGTTACGAACAACACTACCATCCTCACCCAATTTATTTTTAAAGATCCACTTTGTACCGGTTACCTTCTTACCATTAGGATGGGGTACAAGTGTCCAAACCTCATTCTTTTCAAATTGAGCAAGCTCCTCTTTCATGGCTTTAACCCATTAGGGGTCTTCAAGGGCTTGCTAAACATTGAGAGGCTCTAATTGGGACAAGAAAGCAACATTGCTTTGTTCAACTTGCTTCTTGCTTGAGGATCTAGTAGTCACGTCTTGGGAAGGATCACCAATGATAAAATCATAGGGGTAACCCTTCAAAAACTTCCATTCTCTTGGCGTTTGAGGTAAGGATTTGCCTTGATGAGATTCAGCAATATGGTCTGTTCCGGATTCTCTGACTGGTTCAGGAGACAAAATTAAAATGTCTCTTCCATCTTGATGAGACATTTCTGGACGGACAGGTTCTTCACTTGGGACAGTTTTGGGATTTTCTTCACTGACTTCCTGGTTGACAATATCTTCACAACCTGCATCATCTTCAACTACAACACTAGGAATTGAATTAGTATCACAAAAGGACACGTGTATGGATACCTCTATTTTTCTATGTTCCTTGAGGTAAATTCTATACGCTTTGCTAGTGATGGAGTATCCAACAAACATTCTTTCATAGGATTTTGGATCAAATTTTCCAAGATTTTCTTTATTGTTAAGTACAAAACATTTGCATCCAAAAATGTGGAAATACTTAAGATTAGGTGGGGTTCCTTTCCATAGCTCATAAGGAGTTTTCTTTAACCCTTTTTGAATGATAGTCCTATTCAAAATATGACAAGCTGTATTTACAGCTTCAGCCCATAGAAATTTTGGAACATCATTTTCACAAAGCATAGCCCTAGTCATTTCTTGAAGGCTTCTATTCCTTCTTTCAACTACCCCATTTTGTTGAGGAGTTCTAGGACATGAAAAATTATGAGCAATTCCAAAATCATCACATAATTTTTCAAAATCATGATTTTCAAATTCTTTTCCGTGATCACTTCTCAAATGGGCTATTTTCAAATCCTTTTCATTTTGAATCTTTTTGCAAAGAGTGGAAAAAGCATGAAAAGCATCATTCTTATGAGCTAGGAAGAGAACCCAACCAAATCTAGAGTAATCATCCACCACCACCAAACCATAATGTTTACCTCCTAAACTTTGAGTTCTAGTTGGACCAAAAAAATCAATATGCAACATTTCCAATGGCCTCTTGGTAGAAATTCTATCTTTTGGTTTAAAAGAGGATTTTACTTGTTTGTCTAATTGACAAGCATCACAAGTAATATCCTTATCAAATTTAATGTTTGGAATTCCTCTCACCAAGTTTTTCTTAACAAGCTTAGAAATTTGGTACATGCTAGCATGACCCAATTTCTTATGCCAAAGTGATGAGCGGATAATTTATACGCTTTTTGACATTGTTTTTAGTATGTTTTTAGTAGGATCTAGTTACTTTTAGGGATGTTTTCATTAGTTTTTATGTTAAATTCACATTTATGGAATTTACTAGGAGTTTGTGTATTTTTCTGTGATTTCAGGTATTTTCTGGCTGAAATTGAGGGATTTGAGCAAAAATCAGATTCAGAGGTTGAAGAAGAATTGCTGATGCTGTTGGATTCTGACTTCCCTGCACTCAAAGTGGATTTTCTGGAGCTACAGAACTCAAAATGGCGCGCTTCCAATTGCGTTGGAAAGTAGACATCCAGGGCTTTCCAGAAATATATAATAGTCTATACTTTGCTCGAGGATAGATGACGTAAACTGGCGTTCAACGCCAGTTCTCTGCCCAATTCTGGAGTTCAGCGCCAGAAATGGATCAAGAACCAGAGTTGAATGCCAGAAATGGATCAAAACCTGGCGTTCAACTCCACAAATGGCCTCTGCACATGGAAAGTTAAAACTCAGCCCAAGCACACACCAAGTGGGCCCCGGAAGTGGATTTATGCATCAATTACTTACTTCTGTAAACCCTAGTGACTAGTTTATTATAAATAGAACTTTTTATCATTGTATTCAGAGTCTTGGTTACTCCGGTTCCCCTCTGGAGCCGAGACCAATGAACTCCATTATCACTTGTGTATTTTTAACGGTAGAGTTTCTACACTCCATAGATTAAGGTGTAGAGCTCTGCTGTTCCTCGAAGATTAATACAAAGTACTACTGTTTTCTATTCAATTCATCTTATTTCGCTTCTAAGATATTCATTCACACTTCAACCTGAATGTGATGAACGTGACAATCATCATCATTCCCTATGAACGCGTGCCTGACAACCACTTCCGTTCTATATTAGATTGAATGAGTATCTCTTAGATCTCTTAATCGGAATCTTCGTGGTGTAAGCTAGAATGATAGCGGCATTCAAGAGAATCCGGAAAGTCTAAACCTTGTCTGTGGTATTCTGAGTAGGATTCAATGATTGAATGACTGTGACGAGCTTCAAACTCGTGATTGCTGGGCGTAGTGACAGACGCAAAAGGATAGTAAATCCTATTCCAGCATGATCGAGAACTGACAGATGAATAGCCGTGCCGTGACAGGGTGCGTTGACCATTTTCACTGAGAGGATAGGATGTAACCATTGACAAGGGTGATGCCTCCAGACGATTAGCCGTGCCGTGACAGGGAATTTAGATCATTTTCCCGAGAGAAGACCGAAAGTAGCCATTGACAATGGTGATGCATTACATGAAGCCAGCCATGGAAAGGAGTAAGACTGATTGGATGAAGACAGCAGGAAAGCAGATGTTCAGAGGAACGAAAGCATCTCTATGCGCTTATCTGAAATTCTCACCAATGATTTACATAAGTATTTCTATCCCTTCTTTTATTAATTAATTTTCGAAAACCCCATTACTATTTGATATCCGCCTGACTGAGATTTACAAGGTGACCATAGCTTGCTTCATACCAACAATCTCCGTGGGATTCGACCCTTACTCACGTAAGGTATTACTTGGACGACCCAGTGCACTTGCTGGTTAGTTGTGCGAAGTTGTGAACCATGGTATTGGCATCATGTTTTTGGCGCCATTACCAGGGAAAGAAAGAGCGATGAATTTTACATAATTAAAGTGTAATCACAATTTCTGCGCACCAAGTTTTTGGCGCCGTTTCCGGGGATTGTTCGAGTTTGGACAACTGACGGTTCATCTTGTTGCTCAGATTAGGTAATTTTCTTTTTGTTTTCTCTTCAAAAATTTTTCAAAAATCTTTCAAAAATTTTTCCTTTGTTTTCGAAAAAAAAAATTAAAATAAAAATGTTTTCAAAAATAAATTATTCTATGGCTTCAAAACTTTCAAGAATGAATTCTAGAGTTTCATGGTAACATGTTGAATCCTATCTGGCTGAAAAGCCATACCCAAACTCCTTTGGGATTGGTCTTCAACTAATCACCTCAATGGATGTAAATCCATTCTAAAGCTTGAATGGCTATTAAGCCATGTCTGACCCTGTGATTGGAGCTTTAGACTAAAGAGCACAAGATTCGTGGAATTCATATTAAAGATTTTGAAATCCTTATTTTTGTTTTTCAAATAATTTTCGAAAAAATACAAAAAAAATTAGAAAATCATAAAAATCAAAAATATTTTTTTGTGTTCTTGTTTGAGTCTTGAGTCATGTTATAAGTTTGGTGTCAATTGCATATTCATCTTGCATTTTTCGAAAATTCATGCATTCATAGTGTTCTTCATGATCTTCAAGTTGTTCTTGGTGAGTCTTCTTGTTTGATCTTTGCATTCGCATGTTTTGTGTCTTTTCTTGTTTTTCATATGCATTATTGAATTCTTAGTGTCTAAGCATTAAAGAATTCTAAGTTTGGTGTCTTGCATGTTTTCTTTGCATTAAAAATTTTTCAAAAATATGTTCTTGATGTTCATCATGATCTTTATAGTGTTCTTGGTGTTCATCTTGACATTCATAGCATTCTTGCATGCATCACATGTTTTGATCTAAAATTCTCATGCATTGCATAATTTTCATGTTTTTCTCTCTCATCATTAAAAATTCAAAAAATCAAAAAAATATCTTTCCCTCTTTTCTCCCATAATTTCGAAAATTAGATTTGACTTTTTCAAAACTTTTTAAAATCTAGTTGTTTTTATGAGTCAAATCAAATTTTCAATTTAAAAATCTTATCTTTTTCAAATTTTTTTTCAAAAATCAAATCTTTTTCATTTTTCTTAGTTATTTTCGAAAATTTCAAAAATGTTTTTCAAAAATCTTTTTCCTAATTTTACATCATATTTTCGAAAATAACAATAACAATTAATGTTTTGATTCAAAAATTTCAAGTTTGTTACTTACTTGTTAAGAAAGGTTCAAACTTTGAGTTCTAGAATCATATCTTGTGATTTCTTATGAATCAAGTCATTAATTGTGATTTTAAAAATCAAATCTTTTTTTTAAAACTAATTTCAATCATATCTTTTCAAAAATATTTTCTCATCTTATCTTTTTCAAAATTTGATTTCAAAATATCCTTTCTAACTTCCTAACTTCTTATCTTTTCAAAATTTGTTTCAACTAACTAACTAACTTTTTGTTTGTTTCTTACCTTTTTCAAAACTACCTAACTAACTCTCTCTCTCTCTCTCTCTAATTTTTGAAAATATCTTCCCTCTTTTTCAAAAATTCTTTTTAATTAACTAATTATTTTGATTTTTTATTTTAATTTTCGAAAAACTACTAACCTTTTTCAAAAACTATTTTCGAAATCACTAACTCTTTTTCAAAAATTATTTTCGAAAAATCTCTTTCTCTCTCATCTCCTTCTTTTCTTCTACTCACACAGGGGAACCTCTATACCTGTGGTAAAAAGGATCCCTATTATTATTATTTTTCTGTCCCTCTTTTTTATATGAGCAGGAGCAAGGACAAGAATATTCTTGTTGAAGCAGATCCAGAACCTGAAAGGACTCTGAATTACAACAAACCAGTAAGCACCTGTCAGGAATTTTCGAACAAGAAAAGGAGATGGCAGCCGAAAATAATAATAATGCAAGGAGAATGCTTGGTGACTTTACTGCACCTAATTCCAATTTACATGGAAGAAGCATCTCCATTCCTACCATTGGAGCAAACAATTTTGAGCTGAAACCTCAGCTAGTTTCTCCGATGCAGCAGAACTGCAAGTTTCATGGACTTCCATCTGAAGATCCTTTTCAGTTCTTAATTGAATTCTTGCAGATCTGTGATACTGTTAAGACTAATGGAGTAGATCCTGAAGTCTACAGGCTCATGCTTTTCCCTTTTGCTGTAAGAGACAGAGCTAGAGTGTGGTTGGATTCTCAACCCAAAGATAGCCTGAACTCTTGGGATAAGCTGGTCACGGCTTTCTTAGCCAAGTTCTTTCCTCCTCAAAAGCTGAGCAAGCTTAGAGCGGATGTTCAAACCTTCAGACAGAAAGAAGGTGAATCCCTCTATGAAGCTTGGGAAAGATACAAGCAGCTGACCAAAAAGTGTCCTTCTGACATGCTTTCAGAATGGACCATCCTGGATATATTCTATGATGGTTTATCTGAGTTATCAAAGATGTCATTGGATACTTTTGCAGGTGGATCCATTCACCTAAAGAAAACGCCTGCAGAAGCTCAAGAACTCATTGACATGGTTGCTAATAACCAGTTCATGTACACTTCTGAGAGGAATCCTGTGAGTAATGGGACGCCTATGAAGAAGGGAGTTCTTGAAGTTGATACTCTGAATGCCATATTGGCTCAGAATAAAATATTGACTCAGCAAGTCAATATGATTTCTCAGAGTCTGAATGGAATGCAAGCTGCATCCAACAGTACTCAAGAGGCATCTTCTGAAAAAGAAGCTTATGATCCTGAGAACCCTGCAATAGCAGAGGTGAATTATATGGGTGAACCTTATGGAAACACCTATAACCCATCATGGAGAAATCATCCAAATTTCTCATGGAAGGATCAAAAGCCTCAACAAGGCTTTAATAATGGTGGAAGAAGTAGGTTTAGCAATAGCAAGCCTTTTCCATCATCTACTCAGCAACAGACAGAGAATTCTGAGCAGAATCCATCTAGCTTAGCAAACTTAGTCTCTGATCTGTCCAAGGCCACTGTAAGTTTCATGAATGAAACAAGATCTTCCATTGGAAATTTGGAAGCACAAGTGGGCCAGCTGAGTAAGAGGATCACTGAAATCCCTCCTAGTACTCTCCCAAGCAATACAGAAGAGAACCCAAAAGGAGAGTGCAAGGCCATTGACATAACCACCATGGCCGAACCTGTAAGGGAAGGAGAGGACGTGAATCCCAAGGAGGAAGACCTCCTGGGACGTCCAGTGATCAACAAGGAGTTTCCCTCTGAGGAACCTAAGGAATCTGAGACTCATCTAGAGACCATAGAGATTCCATTGAACCTCCTTATGCCATTCATGAGCTCTGATGAGTATTCCTCTTCTGAAGAGAATGAGGATGTTACTGAAGAGCAAACTGCCAAGTTTCTTGGTGCAATCATGAAGCTGAATGCCAAATTATTTGGTATTGAAACTTGGGAAGATGAACCTCCCTTGTTCACCAATGAACTAAGTGATCTGGATCAACTGACATTGCCTCAGAAGAGACAAGATCCTGGAAAGTTCATAATACCTTGTACCATAGGCACCATGATCTTTAAGGCTCTATGTGACCTTGGTTCAGGGATAAACTTCATGCCCCTCTCTGTAATAGAGAAACTGGGAATCTATGGGGTGCAAGCTGCTAAAATCTCATTAGAGATGGCAGATAATTCCAGAAAACAGGCTTATGGACAAGTAGAGGACGTGTTAGTAAAGGTTGAAGGCCTTTACATCCCTGCTGATTTCATAGTCCTGGATACTGGGAAGGAAGAGGATGAATCCATCATCCTAGGAAGACCTTTCCTAGCCACAGCAAGAGCTGTGATTGATGTGGACAGAGGAGAATTGATCCTTCAATTGAATGAAGACAACCTTATGTTTACAACTCAAGGATCTCTCTCTGCATCCATGGAGAGGAAGCAGAAGAAGCTTCTCTCAAAGCAGAGTCAAACAAAGCCCCCACAGTCAAACTCTAAGTTTGGTGTTGGGAGGCCACAACCAAACTCTAAGTTTGGTATTGAACTCCCATATCCAAACTCTAAGTTTGGTGTTGGGGAGTTTCAACAATGCTCTGAACATCTGTGAGGCTCCATGAGAGCCCACTGTCAAGCTATTGACATTAAAGAAGCGCTTGTTGGGAGGCAACCCAATTTTTATTTATCTAACTATATTTTTCTTAGTTATATGTCTTTATAGGTTCATGATCATGTGGAGTCACAAAATAAACAAAAAAATTAAAAACGGAATCAAAAACAGCAGAAGAAAAATCACACCCTAGAGGAGCATCTGTCTGGCGTTCAGCGCCAGAACAGAGCATGGTTCTGGCGCTGAACGCCCAAAATGGGCAGTGTCTGGGCGCTGAACGCCCAAAATGGGCAGCATCTGGGCGCTGGACGCCAGAATAGCACCCTGGAGAAAAGCTGGCGCTGAACGCCCAGAACAGGCATGGTTCTGGCGTTCAACGCCAGAAATGGCCAACAAATGGGCGTTGAACACCCAAAATGGGCACCAACCTGGCGCTGAACGCCCAGAGTTGCGTGCAAGGGTATTTTGCATGCCTAATTTGGTGCAAGGGTGTAAATCCTTGAACACCTCAGGATCTGTGGACCCCACAGGATCCCCACCCACCTCACCCTCTCTCTCTCCATTCATGGTCATCCCTTCTGTTTTCCATTCACCACTTACATCCATACACACATCCCTCCATCTCCTCCATATCTTCTTCTTCTTCTTCTTCTTCTTCTTCTATTCTTTCTTCTTTTGCTCGAGGGCGAGCAACATTCTAAGTTTGGTGTGGTAAAAGCATAGCATTTTTGTTTTTCCATAACCATTAATGGCACCTAAGGCCAGAGAAACCTCAAGAAAGAGGAAAGGAAAGACAATTGCTTCTACCTCTGAGCCATGGGAGATGGAAAGATTCATCTCACAAGCCCATCACTAAGAAAAGGATGGAGCAAACAAGAGAGCACATTCATGGATCTCAACAGGCACATGAAGAAGCTCATCATCAAGAGATCCCAGAGATGCCTCAAATTCATTTTCCTCCACAAAACTATTGGGAGCAAATCAACACCTCCCTAGGAGAATTGAGTTCCAATATGGGACAACTAAGGGTGGAACATCAAGAGCACTCCATCATCCTTCATGAAATAAGAGAAGATCAAAAAGCAGTGAGGGAGGAACAACAAAGACAAGGAAGAGACATAGAAGAGCTCAAGGACATCATTGGTTCCTCAAGAAGGAAACGCCACCATCACTAAGGTGGATTCATTCCTTGTTCTTATTTCTTCTGTTTTTCGTTTTCTATGTTATGTGCTTATCTATGTTTGTGTCTTCATTACATGATCATTAGTAGTTAGTAACTATGTCTTAAAGTTATGAATGTCCTATGAATCCATCACCTCTCTTAAATGAAAAATGTTTTAATTCAAAAGAACAAGAAGTACATGAGTTTTGAATTTATCCTTGAACTTAGTTTAATTATATTGATGTGGTGACAATGCTTCTTGTTTTCTGAATGTATGCTTGAACAGTGCATATGTCTTTTGAAGTTGTTGTTTAAGAATGTTAAATATGTTGGCTCTTGAAAGAATGATGACAAGGAGACATGTTATTTGATAATCTGAAAAATCATAAAAATGATTCTTGAAGCAAGAAAAAGCAGCAAAGAACAAAGCTTGCAGAAAAAAAAAAGAGAATAGGCGAAAAAAAAATAGAAAGAAAAAGAAAAAGCAAGCAGAAAAAGCCAAAGCTCTTAAAACCAAGAGGCAAGAGCAAAAAGCCAATAACCCTTAAAACCAAAAGGCAAGGGTAAATAAAGAGGATCCCAAGGATTTGAGCATCAGTGGATAGGAGGACCTAAAGGAATAAAATCCTGGTCTAAGCGGCTAAACCAAGCTGTCCCTAACCATGTGCTTGTGGCGTGAAGGTGTCAAGTGAAAACTTGAGACTGAGCGGTTAAATTCAAGGTCCAAAGCAAAAGAAGAGTGTGCTTAAGAACCCTGGACACCTCTAATTGGGGACTTTAGCAAAGCTGAGTCACAATCTGAAAAGGTTCACCCAATTATGTGTCTGTGGCATTTATGTATCCGGTGATAATACTGGAAAACAAAGTACTTAGGGCCACGGCCAAGACTCATAAAATAGCTGTGTTCAAGAATCATCATACTGAACTAGGAGAGTCAATAACACTATCTAAACTCTGAGTTCCTATAGATGCCAATCATTCTGAACTTCAATGGATAAAGTGAGATGCCAAAACTATTCAAGAGGCAAAAAGCTATAAGTCCCGCTCATATGATTGAAGCTCTGTTTCATTGATAGTTTGGAATTTATAGTATATTCTCTTCTTTTTATCCTATTTGATTTTCAGTTGCTTGGGGACAAGCAACAATTTAAGTTTGGTGTTGTGATGAGCGGATAATTTATACGCTTTTTGACATTGTTTTTAGTATGTTTTTAGTAGGATCTAGTTACTTTTAGGGATGTTTTCATTAGTTTTTATGTTAAATTCACATTTCTGGACTTTACTAGGAGTTTGTGTGTTTTTCTGTGATTTCAGGTATTTTCTGGCTGAAATTGAGGGACTTGAGCAGAAATCAGATTCAGAGGTTGAAGAAGGACTGCTGATGCTGTTGGATTCTGACCTCCCTGAACTCAAAGTAGATTTTCTGGAGCTACAGAACTCAAAATGGCGCGCTTCCAATTGCGTTGGAAAGTAGACATCCAGGGATTTCCAGAAATATATAATAGTCCATACTTTGCTCGAGGATAGATGACGTAAACTGGCGTTCAACGCCAGCTCTCTGCCCAATTCTGGAGTTCAGCGCCAGAAATGGATCAAGAACCAGAGTTGAACACCAGAAATGGATCAAAACCTGGCGTTCAACTCCACAAATGGCCTCTACACGTGGAAAGTTAAAACTCAGCCCAAGCACACACCAAGTGGGCCCCGGAAGTGGATTTATGCATCAATTACTTACTTCTGTAAACCCTAGTGACTAGTTTATTATAAATAGAACTTTTTATCATTGTATTCAGAGTCTTGGTTACTCCGGTTCCCCTCTGGGGCCGAGACCAATGAACTCCATTATCACTTGTGTATTTTTAACGGTAGAGTTTCTACACTCCATAGATTAAGGTGTAGAGCTCTGCTGTTCCTCGAAGATTAATGCAAAGTACTACTGTTTTCTATTCAATTCATCTTATTTCGCTTCTAAGATATTCATTCGCACTTCAACCTGAATGTGATGAATGTGACAATCATCATCATTCCCTATGAACGCGTGCCTGACAACCACTTCCGTTCTACATTAGACTGAATGAGTATCTCTTAGATCTCTTAATTGGAATCTTCGTGGTGTAAGCTAGAATGATGGCGGCATTCAAGAGAATCCGGAAAGTCTAAACCTTGTCTGTGTTATTCCGAGTAGGATTCAATGATTGAATGACTGTGACGAGCTTCAAACTCGTGATTGCTGGGCGTAGTGACAGACGCAAAAGGATAGTAAATCCTATTCCAGCATGATCGAGAACTGACAGATGAATAGCCGTGCCGTGACATGGTGCGTTGACCATTTTCACTGAGAGGATAGGATGTAACCATTGACAAGGGTGATGCCTCCAGACGATTAGCCGTGCCGTGACAGGGAATTTAGATCATTTTCCCGAGAGAAGACCGAAAGTAGCCATTGACAATGGTGATGCATTACATGAAGCCAGCCATGGAAAGGAGTAAGACTGATTGGATGAAGACAGCAGGAAAGCAGATGTTCAGAGGAACGAAAGCATCTCTATGCGCTTATCTGAAATTCTCACCAATGATTTACATAAGTATTTCTATCCCTTCTTTTATTAATTAATTTTCGAAAACCCCATTACTATTTGATATCCGCCTGACTGAGATTTACAAGGTGACCATAGCTTGCTTCATACCAACAATCTCCATGGGATTCGACCCTTACTCACGTAAGGTATTACTTGGACGACCCAGTGCACTTGCTGGTTAGTTGTGCGAAGTTGTGAACCATGGTATTGGCATCATGTTTTTGGCGCCATTACCAGGGAAAGAAAGAGCGATGAATTTTACATAATTAAAGTGTAATCACAATTTCTGCGCACCAAGTTTTTGGCGCCGTTGCCGGGGATTGTTCGAGTTTGGACAACTGACGGTTCATCTTGTTGTTCAGATTAGGTAATTTTCTTTTTTTTTTCTCTTCAAAAATTTTTCAAAAATCTTTCAAAAATTTTTCCTTTGTTTTCGAAAAAAAAAATTAAAATAAAAATGTTTTCAAAAATAAATTATTCTATGGCTTCAAAACTTTCAAGAATGAATTCTAGAGTTTCATGGTAACATGTTGAATCCTATCTGGCTGAAAAGCCATACCCAAACTCCTTTGGGATTGGTCTTCAACTAATCACCTCAATGGATGTAAATCCATTCTAAAGCTTGAATGGCTATTAAGCCATGTCTGACCCTGTGATTGGAGCTTTAGACTAAAGAGCACAAGATTCGTGGAATTCATATTAAAGATTTTGAAATCCTTATTTTTGTTTTTCAAATAATTTTCGAAAAAATACAAAAAAAATTAGAAAATCATAAAAATCAAAAATATTTTTTTGTGTTCTTGTTTGAGTCTTGAGTCATGTTATAAGTTTGGTGTCAATTGCATATTCATCTTGCATTTTTCGAAAATTCATGCATTCATAGTGTTCTTCATGATCTTCAAGTTGTTCTTGGTGAGTCTTCTTGTTTGATCTTTGCATTCGCATGTTTTGTGTCTTTTCTTGTTTTTCATATGCATTATTGAATTCTTAGTGTCTAAGCATTAAAGAATTCTAAGTTTGGTGTCTTGCATGTTTTCTTTGCATTAAAAATTTTTCAAAAATATGTTCTTGATGTTCATCATGATCTTTATAGTGTTCTTGGTGTTCATCTTGACATTCATAACATTCTTGCATGCATCACATGTTTTGATCTAAAATTCTCATGCATTGCATAATTTTCATGTTTTTCTCTCTCATCATTAAAAATTCAAAAAATCAAAAAAATATCTTTCCCTCTTTTCTCCCATAATTTCGAAAATTAGATTTGACTTTTTCAAAACTTTTTAAAATCTAGTTGTTTTTATGAGTCAAATCAAATTTTCAATTTAAAAATCTTATCTTTTTCAAAATTTTTTTCAAAAATCAAATCTTTTTCATTTTTCTTAGTTATTTTCGAAAATTTCAAAAATATTTTTCAAAAATCTTTTTCCTAATTTTACATCATATTTTCGAAAATAACAATAACAATTAATGTTTTGATTCAAAAATTTCAAGTTTGTTACTTACTTGTTAAGAAAGGTTCAAACTTTGAGTTCTAGAATCATATCTTGTGATTTCTTGTGAATCAAGTCATTAATTGTGATTTTAAAAATCAAATCTTTTTTTTAAAACTAATTTCAATCATATCTTTTCAAAAATATTTTCTCATCTTATCTTTTTCAAAATTTGATTTCAAAATATCCTTTCTAACTTCCTAACTTCTTATCTTTTCAAAATTTGTTTCAACTAACTAACTAACTTTTTGTTTGTTTCTTACCTTTTTCAAAACTACCTAACTAACTCTCTCTCTCTCTCTCTCTAATTTTTGAAAATATCTTCCCTCTTTTTCAAAAATTCTTTTTAATTAACTAATTATTTTGATTTTTTATTTTAATTTTCGAAAAACTACTAACCTTTTTCAAAAACTATTTTCGAAATCACTAACTCTTTTTCAAAAATTATTTTCGAAAAATCTCTTTCTCTCTCATCTCCTTCTTTTCTTCTACTCACACAGGGGAACCTCTATACCTGTGGTAAAAAGGATCCCTATTATTATTATTTTTCTGTCCCTCTTTTTTATATGAGCAGGAGCAAGGACAAGAATATTCTTGTTGAAGCAGATCCAGAACCTGAAAGGACTCTGAATTACAACAAACCAGTAAGCACCTGTCAGGAATTTTCGAACAAGAAAAGGAGATGGCAGCCGAAAATAATAATAATGCAAGGAGAATGCTTGGTGACTTTACTGCACCTAATTCCAATTTACATGGAAGAAGCATCTCCATTCCTACCATTGGAGCAAACAATTTTGAGCTGAAACCTCAGCTAGTTTCTCCGATGCAGCAGAACTGCAAGTTTCATGGACTTCCATCTGAAGATCCTTTTCAGTTCTTAATTGAATTCTTGCAGATCTGTGATACTGTTAAGACTAATGGAGTAGATCCTGAAGTCTACAGGCTCATGCTTTTCCCTTTTGCTGTAAGAGACAGAGCTAGAGTGTGGTTGGATTCTCAACCCAAAGATAGCCTGAACTCTTGGGATAAGCTGGTCACGGCTTTCTTAGCCAAGTTCTTTCCTCCTCAAAAGCTGAGCAAGCTTAGAGCGGATGTTCAAACCTTCAGACAGAAAGAAGGTGAATCCCTCTATGAAGCTTGGGAAAGATACAAGCAGCTGACCAAAAAGTGTCCTTCTGACATGCTTTCAGAATGGACCATCCTGGATATATTCTATGATGGTTTATCTGAGTTATCAAAGATGTCATTGGATACTTTTGCAGGTGGATCCATTCACCTAAAGAAAACGCCTGCAGAAGCTCAAGAACTCATTGACATGGTTGCTAATAACCAGTTCATGTACACTTCTGAGAGGAATCCTGTGAGTAATGGGACGCCTATGAAGAAGGGAGTTCTTGAAGTTGATACTCTGAATGCCATATTGGCTCAGAATAAAATATTGACTCAGCAAGTCAATATGATTTCTCAGAGTCTGAATGGAATGCAAGCTGCATCCAACAGTACTCAAGAGGCATCTTCTGAAAAAGAAGCTTATGATCCTGAGAACCCTGCAATAGCAGAGGTGAATTATATGGGTGAACCTTATGGAAACACCTATAACCCATCATGGAGAAATCATCCAAATTTCTCATGGAAGGATCAAAAGCCTCAACAAGGCTTTAATAATGGTGGAAGAAGTAGGTTTAGCAATAGCAAGCCTTTTCCATCATCTACTCAGCAACAGACAGAGAATTCTGAGCAGAATCCATCTAGCTTAGCAAACTTAGTCTCTGATCTGTCCAAGGCCACTGTAAGTTTCATGAATGAAACAAGATCTTCCATTGGAAATTTGGAAGCACAAGTGGGCCAGCTGAGTAAGAGGATCACTGAAATCCCTCCTAGTACTCTCCCAAGCAATACAGAAGAGAACCCAAAAGGAGAGTGCAAGGCCATTGACATAACCACCATGGCCGAACCTGTAAGGGAAGGAGAGGACGTGAATCCCAAGGAGGAAGACCTCCTGGGACGTCCAGTGATCAACAAGGAGTTTCCCTCTGAGGAACCTAAGGAATCTGAGACTCATCTAGAGACCATAGAGATTCCATTGAACCTCCTTATGCCATTCATGAGCTCTGATGAGTATTCCTCTTCTGAAGAGAATGAGGATGTTACTGAAGAGCAAACTGCCAAGTTTCTTGGTGCAATCATGAAGCTGAATGCCAAATTATTTGGTATTGAAACTTGGGAAGATGAACCTCCCTTGTTCACCAATGAACTAAGTGATCTGGATCAACTGACATTGCCTCAGAAGAGACAAGATCCTGGAAAGTTCATAATACCTTGTACCATAGGCACCATGATCTTTAAGGCTCTATGTGACCTTGGTTCAGGGATAAACTTCATGCCCCTCTCTGTAATAGAGAAACTGGGAATCTATGGGGTGCAAGCTGCTAAAATCTCATTAGAGATGGCAGATAATTCCAGAAAACAGGCTTATGGACAAGTAGAGGACGTGTTAGTAAAGGTTGAAGGCCTTTACATCCCTGCTGATTTCATAGTCCTGGATACTGGGAAGGAAGAGGATGAATCCATCATCCTAGGAAGACCTTTCCTAGCCACAGCAAGAGCTGTGATTGATGTGGACAGAGGAGAATTGATCCTTCAATTGAATGAAGACAACCTTATGTTTACAACTCAAGGATCTCTCTCTGCATCCATGGAGAGGAAGCAGAAGAAGCTTCTCTCAAAGCAGAGTCAAACAAAGCCCCCACAGTCAAACTCTAAGTTTGGTGTTGGGAGGCCACAACCAAACTCTAAGTTTGGTATTGAACTCCCATATCCAAACTCTAAGTTTGGTGTTGGGGAGTTTCAACAATGCTCTGAACATCTGTGAGGCTCCATGAGAGCCCACTGTCAAGCTATTGACATTAAAGAAGCGCTTGTTGGGAGGCAACCCAATTTTTATTTATCTAACTATATTTTTCTTAGTTATATGTCTTTATAGGTTCATGATCATGTGGAGTCACAAAATAAACAAAAAAATTAAAAACGGAATCAAAAACAGCAGAAGAAAAATCACACCCTAGAGGAGCATCTGTCTGGCGTTCAGCGCCAGAACAGAGCATGGTTCTGGCGCTGAACGCCCAAAATGGGCAGTGTCTGGGCGCTGAACGCCCAAAATGGGCAGCATCTGGGCGCTGGACGCCAGAATAGCACCCTGGAGAAAAGCTGGCGCTGAACGCCCAGAACAGGCATGGTTCTGGCGTTCAACGCCAGAAATGGCCAACAAATGGGCGTTGAACACCCAAAATGGGCACCAACCTGGCGCTGAACGCCCAGAGTTGCGTGCAAGGGTATTTTGCATGCCTAATTTGGTGCAAGGGTGTAAATCCTTGAACACCTCAGGATCTGTGGACCCCACAGGATCCCCACCCACCTCACCCTCTCTCTCTCCATTCATGGTCATCCCTTCTGTTTTCCATTCACCACTTACATCCATACACACATCCCTCCATCTCCTCCATATCTTCTTCTTCTTCTTCTTCTTCTTCTTCTATTCTTTCTTCTTTTGCTCGAGGGCGAGCAACATTCTAAGTTTGGTGTGGTAAAAGCATAGCATTTTTGTTTTTCCATAACCATTAATGGCACCTAAGGCCAGAGAAACCTCAAGAAAGAGGAAAGGAAAGACAATTGCTTCTACCTCTGAGCCATGGGAGATGGAAAGATTCATCTCACAAGCCCATCACTAAGAAAAGGATGGAGCAAACAAGAGAGCACATTCATGGATCTCAACAGGCACATGAAGAAGCTCATCATCAAGAGATCCCAGAGATGCCTCAAATTCATTTTCCTCCACAAAACTATTGGGAGCAAATCAACACCTCCCTAGGAGAATTGAGTTCCAATATGGGACAACTAAGGGTGGAACATCAAGAGCACTCCATCATCCTTCATGAAATAAGAGAAGATCAAAAAGCAGTGAGGGAGGAACAACAAAGACAAGGAAGAGACATAGAAGAGCTCAAGGACATCATTGGTTCCTCAAGAAGGAAACGCCACCATCACTAAGGTGGATTCATTCCTTGTTCTTATTTCTTCTGTTTTTCGTTTTCTATGTTATGTGCTTATCTATGTTTGTGTCTTCATTACATGATCATTAGTAGTTAGTAACTATGTCTTAAAGTTATGAATGTCCTATGAATCCATCACCTCTCTTAAATGAAAAATGTTTTAATTCAAAAGAACAAGAAGTACATGAGTTTTGAATTTATCCTTGAACTTAGTTTAATTATATTGATGTGGTGACAATGCTTCTTGTTTTCTGAATGTATGCTTGAACAGTGCATATGTCTTTTGAAGTTGTTGTTTAAGAATGTTAAATATGTTGGCTCTTGAAAGAATGATGACAAGGAGACATGTTATTTGATAATCTGAAAAATCATAAAAATGATTCTTGAAGCAAGAAAAAGCAGCAAAGAACAAAGCTTGCAGAAAAAAAAAAAGAGAATAGGCGAAAAAAAAATAGAAAGAAAAAGAAAAAGCAAGCAGAAAAAGCCAAAGCTCTTAAAACCAAGAGGCAAGAGCAAAAAGCCAATAACCCTTAAAACCAAAAGGCAAGGGTAAATAAAGAGGATCCCAAGGATTTGAGCATCAGTGGATAGGAGGACCTAAAGGAATAAAATCCTGGTCTAAGCGGCTAAACCAAGCTGTCCCTAACCATGTGCTTGTGGCGTGAAGGTGTCAAGTAAAAACTTGAGACTGAGCGGTTAAATTCAAGGTCCAAAGCAAAAGAAGAGTGTGCTTAAGAACCCTGGACACCTCTAATTGGGGACTTTAGCAAAGCTGAGTCACAATCTGAAAAGGTTCACCCAATTATGTGTCTGTGGCATTTATGTATCCGGTGGTAATACTGGAAAACAAAGTGCTTAGGGCCACGGCCAAGACTCATAAAATAGCTGTGTTCAAGAATCATCATACTGAACTAGGAGAGTCAATAACACTATCTAAACTCTGAGTTCCTATAGATGCCAATCATTCTGAACTTCAATGGATAAAGTGAGATGCCAAAACTATTCAAGAGGCAAAAAGCTATAAGTCCCGCTCATATGATTGAAGCTCTGTTTCATTGATAGTTTGGAATTTATAGTATATTCTCTTCTTTTTATCCTATTTGATTTTCAGTTGCTTGGGGACAAGCAACAATTTAAGTTTGGTGTTGTGATGAGCGGATAATTTATACGCTTTTTGACATTGTTTTTAGTATGTTTTTAGTAGGATCTAGTTACTTTTAGGGATGTTTTCATTAGTTTTTATGTTAAATTCACATTTCTGGACTTTACTAGGAGTTTGTGTGTTTTTCTGTGATTTCAGGTATTTTCTGGCTGAAATTGAGGAACTTGAGCAGAAATCAGATTCAGAGGTTGAAGAAGGACTGCTGATGCTGTTGGATTCTGACCTCCCTGAACTCAAAGTAGATTTTCTGGAGCTACAGAACTCAAAATGGCACGCTTCCAATTGCGTTGGAAAGTAGACATCCAGGGATTTCCAGAAATATATAATAGTCCATACTTTGCTCGAGGATAGATGACGTAAACTGGCGTTCAACGCCAGCTCTCTGCCCAATTCTGGAGTTCAGCGCCAGAAATGGATCAAGAACCAGAGTTGAACACCAGAAATGGATCAAAACCTGGCGTTCAACTCCACAAATGGCCTCTGCACGTGGAAAGTTAAAACTCAGCCCAAGCACACACCAAGTGGGCCCCGGAAGTGGATTTATGCATCAATTACTTACTTCTGTAAACCCTAGTGACTAGTTTATTATAAATAGAACTTTTTATCATTGTATTCAGAGTCTTGGTTACTCCGGTTCCCCTCTGGGGCCGAGACCAATGAACTCCATTATCACTTGTGTATTTTTAACGGTAGAGTTTCTACACTCCATAGATTAAGGTGTAGAGCTCTGCTGTTCCTCGAAGATTAATGCAAAGTACTACTGTTTTCTATTCAATTCATCTTATTTCGCTTCTAAGATATTCATTCGCACTTCAACCTGAATGTGATGAATGTGACAATCATCATCATTCCCTATGAACGCGTGCCTGACAACCACTTCCGTTCTACATTAGACTGAATGAGTATCTCTTAGATCTCTTAATTGGAATCTTCGTGGTGTAAGCTAGAATGATGGCGGCATTCAAGAGAATCCAGAAAGTCTAAACCTTGTCTGTGTTATTCCGAGTAGGATTCAATGATTGAATGACTGTGACGAGCTTCAAACTCGTGATTGCTGGGCGTAGTGACAGACGCAAAAGGATAGTAAATCCTATTCCAGCATGATCGAGAACCGACAGATGAATAGCTGTGCCGTGACAGGGTGCGTTGACCATTTTCACTGAGAGGATAGGATGTAACCATTGACAAGGGTGATGCCTCCAGACGATTAGTCGTGCCGTGACAGGGCATTTGGATCATTTTCCCGAGAGAAGACCGAAAGTAGCCATTGACAATGGTGATGCATTACATGAAGCCAGCCATGGAAAGGAGTAAGACTGATTGGATGAAGACAGCAGGAAAGCAGAGGTTCAGAGGAACGAAAGCATCTCTATGCGCTTATCTGAAATTCTCACCAATGATTTACATAAGTATTTCTATCCCTTCTTTTATTAATTAATTTTCGAAAACCCCATTACTATTTGATATCCGCCTGACTGAGATTTACAAGGTGACCATAGCTTGCTTCATACCAACAATCTCCGTGGGATTCGACCCTTACTCACGTAAGGTATTACTTGGACGACCCAGTGCACTTGCTGGTTAGTTGTGCGAAGTTGTGAACCATGGTATTGGCATCATGTTTTTGGCGCCATTACCAGGGAAAAAAAGAGCGATGAATTTTACATAATTAAAGTGTAATCACAATTTCTGCGCACCAGAAAGCCATTTTTCAGATTCAAGTGATGTAAAGCATGTCACTTTTTGATCTTTTAAATCCTCAAGAGTCAATCCATACACATTATTACATCTTTTGGCTTCAAACAATATCTCACCAGATTTTTCACAAATAACTAAGCAATCCAATTTTCTAAAAATAACTTCATAACCAAGATCACATAATTGGCTAATGCTTAGTAAATTGTGTTTCAAACCATCAACAAGTAGAACATCATTTATGAAAGAAGAGAAAATTTTACCAACTTTTCCAATGGCCACTATTTTTTCTTTTTCATTATCACCGAAAGTGACAAACCCTCCATCATATTCATCAAGCTTAATGAAGAAGGTTGCCTTTCCGGTCATATGCCTAGAACATCCACTATCCATATATCACATATTGTCCTTTCGCTTGGATGCTAGGCAAACCTACAAAATAAGCTCAAGTGACCTTAGGTATCCAAATCTTTTTGGATCCTTTGACGTCAAACCATCTCCTTTGTCCCAATCCATTGTAATCACAAACAATTTTACAGACTTTATTTCCAATCATTCTTTTACTAAAGAAACATTGAATAGGAAAGTGACCATTCCGATTGCAAAATCTGCAAAATCTATGAGTTGCTATTTTCACAAATCTTGTTGGGTTTTGAAACCTCACATCATTTGAAGATGACTCCATGTTTGTAAAATAAGGTTTTTCAACAGATTTTGTAGTTTTATGAAAATCCAAACCAGCTTTATCATAAAGAGGTTTTTGACTAGCCAAGAGTTGATTTAAATTTTCTAAACTTTGTGCAAAGTTGGCTAAGTCTTCCTTAAGCCTTTTTATCTCTTTATGCAGCCACTCATTTTCTTCAAAATAATTCAGATTTGCAGTCACAGAATGGTGGTATTCACAGCTTTTAAGGTTATATTTTAACTGCTTGTTTTCTTCAACAAGTTCAACAGCAGTTTCAGCTCCCTTAATTTATCCTTGAGAAAACCATTTTCAGCTTTTAAAATAGCAATTTGAGACTCAAGATATTGGTTTTCATTCAGGAAGCATTTGATTTTTTCAGAAAGATGGTCAATCATGAGATGAAGATCTTCAGTGTCAGGGTTATAAAAAACTACCTACTCTACGTGATCGGCCATAAGGCAGGTTTGAGACTTGGTTTCTGATTCTTCATCTTCATCAGAGTCATTTTTCAAGTCTTCCCAAGAAGCCATGAGTCCCGTCTTCTTTCTCTTTTTCGGCTTCTCCTCCTTCTTTAGTTTTGGGCAATTAGATTTGAAGTGCCTAGCTTCTTTGTAGTTGTAGCAGATCACTTTGCTGAGATCCTTCTTCCTTGAGCTGCTTCCTTTGTTTTTCTCCTTTAGCTTCACCATTCTCCTGAATTTTTTAGCAAACAAAACAAAATCATTTTTAGATGAGTTATCACTGGATTCATCATCCAGAGGGTTAGTAATAGATTTGAGGGCTATTCTTTTCCTTTTTGAATCTTTTTTCAAATATGTGTTTTCAAAATCAAGTAAATTTCCTCTCAAATCATCATAAGCCATAGAATCAAGGCCACTACTCTCAGAAATTACTATTGCCTTAGTTTTCCACTCTTTTGTGAGACTTCTCAAAATTCTCCTCACAAGCACAGATTTAGGATATGTGATCCCCATAGCATCCAAGCCATTGATGATGATGTTGAACCTTTCAAACAGTTCATCTATCGATTCTCTTTCCTTCATTGAGAACATTTCGTATTCTCTATTCAGCATGTCTATTCTGGTCTTCTTCACTAGGGTTGTGCCTTCATGAGTGATTTGAAGTTTGTCCCAGATTTTCTTTACTGTTGTGCATCTTGATACCCGTCGGTATTCTTCGAAGCTGATCGCACAGTTGAGCAATTTGATAGCTTTGGCGTTGAGCTCCACCTTTTTACTGTCTTCTTCTGTCCAGCTGGCTTCACCCTTAAGAGAGACCACACCATCAGCTCCTGTAGTTGTTGGAAATTGAGGACCTTCTAGAATTATCTTCCAGAGTCTGTAATCTACTGATTGGACACAAATCTTCATTTTTTCCTTCCAATAAGTGTAGTTCTTTCCATTAAAGAGTGGAGGTCTATTGTTTGACTGCCCTTCTGTCAGAGCGTAGGCCACCAGGTTTGAGCCGCTGTTATCTACCATCAGGATCATTTCTCCAAGCTGCAAAGCTTGATCTCTTTGAGACCAAGCTCTGATACCAATTGATGGTAATCAGTTGCTAAGAGAAGGGGGGTTAAATCTTAGCCACTTTTTGCTGAGTAAAACTTGCTGCCTTTTAAATTAGTTTCAGGAGATTTTTCTGCATTTTGTCTCATAATCAGATACGAGACATTTTCTTTTTGTCTCATACCCAATCAGGAGATATTTTCAATTTTGTCTCCTTAGCAACAGAAACTGAAATGGAGTAGAAGAGAAAAAGAGAATCACACCAAGAAGTATCCTGATTCAGCTCCTAAGTGCAATGCAGCCTACGTCCAATCTCCATCACAACAATGATGGAATTTCACTATAATCAAACAGATTACAGATACCAATTCTCTCTAGGAACTACCCTTCCTATCCGGGACAAGTTCAGAATCTATCCCCAATTCTGAACTTGACTTAGTCACTACCAAGCTTTCAACTGCTAAGTGCTAACCCAACTTGCAAGGAGATTCCCACAGAATCATGATACACAACTCATAGATGTACAAAGGACCTCTAAGACACCTATGGATTTTTATTTAATTTTGTACACTCTGCCTTTTTCCACTCACTAGCTTTTTCTTACAAACCTCACACTGTTTGTCTTTTTCACCATGAGACTCAGACAGACAAAACTAAAGAAAATACAAAATGAAACATTAAAGGAGAAGAACTTCTGTTAGCTTAAGGTAGCTATGAAAACTCTGTGCTTACTCTCCTTGTCTCAAGCCTTGGCCATTCACCCTTATTATAGAAGGGGAAGCTTCCAAGGTTGAAACGGTTCAACCAAGCCAACTTCTTCTTCTTCAACACCAAATCCGGTTTGGACAGAGAGAAGAGAGAGGGAACCGAAAGCAAAACCTACATGCAATTACCTCTCTCTCATCCCTTTTCTTCGAGCTTCATCAATCTGAGCCTTCCATCTTGACTTGGTCCCCAAGAAGGATTTGTGACCCTTAATGAACACTTGATCCTTGATAGCTCCATCTGCTCCACTTCTGCTTTCTCCTCCATGTAGCTACAGTAGCTACCTTCTGTGATGGATGAACAAAAAGTAGAAATGAGCCATACCACATGGATCTTCTTCTCTGACCGAAATGGATTGCTACCATTTCTAGGTATGGAGATCTTGAGGCTTCTTCACCACATCTTGCCTTAAGTGGAAAAGATCTCAGCCACGCCATACCATGGATCTTCTTTTTGTTAAGGCCATCATCACCTTAGCCTCTTGCTTGTTCATAGCTTCTCTGTGATTTTCTCTGATAGCTTGCTTCAATCCTCTTTTCCTACTAGACATGACCGAAAGAGAGAGGAGAGAAAAGAGAGAAAAGCTTTCAATGTAAATGATGAATGAAATTAAAATGAGTTAATTTTTCCACTCCCTATGCATAGTAACGTGTAACTCATTAAAAGCAATCAAATCAATTTCAACTTTCTCTTTCCTGTTACCAATGTAATTAAATCCATTTAATTAACTTTGAATTCCATTCAAAGAGGGGAGTGGGTAACCGAACTCAATCATGTTCCATGTCATTCTTTCTTCTTTCAATTCGGACTAACCCAATGTTAGACCAAAAGGAAATTGTTTTGGGCTCTCTTTATTTCTCTGGCCCAATAAGCATTAGCTTAGTATCAAAATAATTCACAGCCACTTTGCTTGAACTTTATTTTTGCAAAGGCTGACCTTTGTTGGGCTTAATTTTCTTTTTGCCCAATACCAAAATCTGCACACTTCAACAAACTTGTTAAACAACCAATTGGTAATTAACTAAAAATTAAATTAACAATTTTATAAATAATATTTTTAACAATGTTTGATCATCACAATAATTTGAAGTTTTTCAAACTCAACAGTATACATTAGATTAAGTTTCATGTTGATTTGGAGTCAAATTGGTGGTTTGAAACAAAATTCTGGTGGTTAAGCTTGTTGATTTGATAATTGGAGACTTGGAGATCATGGAGGAGAAGGTTTGAGGTGTTTTGGGCATAAGGAAGAATCGGCCAAGGTATGATTTTAGTTTCTCGTAGCTAATGTATAATGTTGCGTGAAAACTTAGGTTGGATGCCATAGGATAATCTTGAATGCTTTGAATTGTTGGATGTGATGGGTTGTATATATATGTGAATGTGATGAGTAATGTAGATAAAATGTATATATATGTGTGAGGTATGATAAGTATGATGGAATTAATGTGTATATATGTGATGTGTATTGGATTTGTTGATGATGGGTTGAACATGAAAGCTTACAATCTAGGGGGGTTGAAGGATTAATAATTAGGATACTAGTATTTGGTAGTATATGTAAATGTTGAGGTTGCTTTTGGTTATGAATGGTTTTGTTAGTTTTGAGGATTTTGGGAAGTGTGAGGTTTGTAAACTTTGGTAAAAATTGATTTTTGACCAATTTTGGTGGGTCATAACTTAGCTTTCAGACCTTCAAATTTTGTAAAACTTGTCTTAAATGAAAATTGGGTTCATGAAGTTTATAACGTTCAAAGAACAGATTAAAAATGATTCTTAACAAAAAAGTTATGAGCATTTGAAGTTTAGGTTATAAAATTAAATTATGTAGGAATTTCTGAAAACCAGAAACTCTGGTATGTATGCGTACGCATAGACCAGAGCATGTGGGGAAGCTCATGCGTATGCACGAGGGGTGTGCGCACGCACACGAAGGGAAGCTCGTCTGGTGAGTGCGTACGCACAGCAATGATGCATATGCATGATGCCCTGGTTTGCACTAAAACGCTATTTTTAATCGTTTGACCTTCCTAGTAAGCTTGTAAACTTTCGTAACCACTATTTTGTTGAAAATTCATAATTTTTGAACTATCAATAATTTCTCTAGCTTTTTCAAACCTCTAAAAGCCTTGTTTAAGGTCTAATAACTAGGTTTTAGGCTACAGAGTAATGGTAAGTATGTTAAGAAAGGTAGAATTGGTATTGAAGGAGATTTGAAAAGTGAATGATTAGCTTGATGAGATATTAAATGTGATGAATGAGACATGATTAAGAATGATGAGGTTTGATTTGTGACTGTGAATGGAAAGTTTATTGATTTCTTGTCAAGAATGGTGGCATAGTCCTACTTGCTCAGTGCGTAATGGATGTGGGAAAGGTGAAAAGGCACACTCTTTCATATTATTTTTCCCACATTTTTCTCTAGTTGCAAAGTGGAAAGGCACACTCCTTCGTGATACCTTCAAGAGAAAGTGGAAAGGTACTCTCCTTTGTTTATGATTCTCCTGGGGATGCGCAACCTAGAGACCATATCCGGGTTAGCTACCGAATATGTTGGGTTCTGAAAGTTTAACCGACACGTGAGTTCACGGCCAGTAAGATTAGGCATTCATCATATGCATTTGTGTGTTTTGTATGAGTTTGCCTTCATTTTAGCTTGTCTAATTGCTTAACTGTGGTTAACTGTTATCTGATCTGTTGTTGTAACTGCTATCTATACCTGTGTTTTCTTTGTCTGTTTTGTATGTGTTTGTATTCTGAGAGAGCCCTCATGTGGTGGAGGCGTGATGAAGGTTGTTCTATGCATGGTGGTTGGGAAGTTTGAAGGAGACAGAAAGTGAATAATTAGCTTAGAACTGGAATTCCTTAGATAGATTATCGAGATTTCTGGTTTGGTATAAACTTTAAGTTTGATCTAAGTTGTCAAAGTTCTAGGAATGTCTTTGGATTTTCTGCGACCTTATATATTATCTATGTGGGCACCTTTACCATGTTGAGAACCCTCGATTCTCATTCCATACATATTTTGTTATTTTTTAGATGCAGGTTGAGAGGCACCTCGCTGAGCATTCTGGAGATCCTTTGGGAGCGAAGAACTATGTTTTGGGCCTTTACTTTTTGTGTTTAGATTGTATATATGTAGTTAAGTTCTCTTCTGTATATAACTTGTATGTTTGTCCCTCTTAGAGGTTGACTTGGAGAAACAGATTTTGTACTTTGTTTTCTGGCATTCTTTTGGGTTATATATATATATATATATATATGTAAACTGTATGTATGTAAACTCTGGCTGGCCTTAGCTTCACAGGTCTAGTTTGGAGTGTAATATTTATACCTTTTGGAACTCTAATCTTTATATATGTTTATCCTTTTTTTCGACCTTGTTTATCCGTTTTACACTTAACCGGACGTGAGTGATGTGATCTTCTGTGATGCTTTTGCTTAGCTTCTTTTTCAAGGCTTCTAGTTACAATTTATTTCAATTATACTTATATACATCTTTTGTTTTAGAAGTCGTAATACCTCACCACCTCTGATTTATGTCTTAAGTGTAAAGCTCCATGTGGTAGGGTGTTACATCATGCATTCAATGAAAAGGATTAGAGGTAGAAAATGCTATATGGCAATAAAAATTGATTTTGAGAGGGCCTACAATAGGGTTAGGTGGAGTTTCATGAATCATAGACTTAAAGAATTTGGATTTCCCCAATGGTTGGTCAACATCATCATGAAAGGGGTCATTACGGTCAACTACGTGTTATGGAATGGTAGTAAAATAGATAATTTTATCCCTACAAGAGACATTAGGCAAGGAAACCCTCTATCTCCTTACCTATTTTTTATTTTCATGGATAAATTATTCCAACTTATTGAAAGGAATATGATTGATGGTAAATAGAACCCGTTTGAATTTGGAAAAAATGGGACACAACTGCTCCATCTAATGTTCGCTGATGATTTACTCTTTTTCGCGAAAGCAATAACACAACAAATGGAAAACATCAAAGGACTTTTGTGAGGCAGCTGGGCTGCAGATTGATAACAATAAATCATCTATTGTGATTTTTAAGAATACTCCAACATCAACCATATTAAAGATTTTGAAAAACTCTGAGTTTAAAGAGAACAAGACTCTGGGAAGATACCTAGGAGCAATGCTCAACAACAACAGAAAAGGAAAAGACGATTTCAACGTGGTCTTGGAAAGAATTAATGGCAAGTTGGAAGGTTGGAAGAGTAAAGTATTATCTTTTTCCGACAGAGTTACGCTAGCCCAAGCCGTCATAAGTCCTGACATTCATTTTGACATGCAACACGATAGAGTTTCCAAAGCTATTTGCAAAGAGATAGAGAAGGCACAGAGAAATTTCATATGGGGAGACACAAAAGATAAAAGAAGACTGCATGCCATTAGTTGGAAAACCCTATGTTTATTGATAAGGGCTAAACACTGGTTTAGAAATTCACAAATTATAAAGCTCAAGTTTCGTTGTAGCTCTAAACTGGAATTCAACATTCTTCAAAGTTTAGTTAAAACGTCACAAAGTTTCAAATCAATAACCGGGAATTTAATCTTGGGTCGTTCTCCCTAGGAATTGCAATCGAGTACTCATCGTTGGCTATGAGAGATCAGAGATTTTGATTGCAATAAACAAAAATATAAATAGCAAAAAATTAAATGAGCAAGTAATAACTAAATGGCAAAGGGAATTAAACTAAGATAATTAAGGAAATTAACTAAGAAAGATCTTGGCAAGGGTTTATGGTTAAGGATCACTATCCTTGTCACTAACCACAACATGATAATTGCAAAGAGCAAACCTAATTTGTCAACCTCTAAATGGGGAGAAAAGTCAACCGGGATTAATTAATCCTAATTCATAAGTCCTAATCAACTTACTAATTGAATTAGCAAAAGATTATCGCCAACGAAAACAAGATTAATTAAAATCTCTAAATTATCAATCAACTTATACATTAGTAACTCAGGTCACCCAAGTTACTAACCTAAGCCAAGAATGCAAAATTCTACTCTAAAACTAAAAGAGATATTTTATCAAACACTTGGTAGGTATAAAAAAAAGGCATCATAAATTGCATGAATTAATAAAATCTACAACTATCCAATGCAAGAAAGTAATAATAGCAACTCCAATAAACAATAAGAAAACATAAATATCAAATTTATTAAAGGAAAATTCAAATTCAACAAGAGTTCATAAGCTAAAATGATATAAACAAGATCAAATAAGAAAAAGTTAATAAACTAAGGTAGTAGAACAAGAAAATGTAATTAAAATTAAACTAAAACAAGATTAAAAACTAAAATTAGAGAGAAAACTAAGTAAAATCCTAGGAATTCTAGAGAGAAGTTGGAGCTTCTCTCTCTAGAATTTATCAAAACATCATAATAAAACTAAAACTAAGACTACCTACTCTCAAACTCATTGCATTTTTCACTTAAATACTTTTGAGCTTTGGGCCTTTTTGTGGTCCAAAAATAAATATGCATGTGTTTCATTAAACAAAGCACGTGGTCCCGTCTCACACACGCGGAAAAAGTTCGCGCACGCGAGGATTTCGCGTATGCAAGGAAGTATGTCTTGTGCAAGTAACTCGCTCACGCGTGGAAAGGCCACCTGTGCAAATTGCTCGCTTATGCGAGAGATGTCCGCTCATGTGAATTATCACCCGAATCGCTTTCCTAATTCGTTTCGTTGCTCCATTCTTTTCAATCATTTGAAACCATTAATACACAGTAACCCTAAAACACTTAAATAAATTTAATCATGGCATTGAATGGCATAAAAATTAATGATTAGGAGCACAAAAAAATATATTTTTCACACACAACTTCATCAGAAGCAATATTTAAAAAACTCATTTAATTGCCCAAAATTATACAAAAAAGTTGATAAAACTCTATGCTTTTTAGCACAATTTATGACAATACAATGGAGTTTATCATTTACCAAAACATGATGGAGGCTTAGGATTTAGGAACTTGGAGTTAATGAACGAGGCTTTCTTATACAAGCCATTTGACAACTAAAAGAAGACCTAGATGCCTTATGGGCTCATATTCTCAGTAAAAAATACAACAATGGAAACACATTCACTGCTATACCTTCAACTAGAAAATCATATTCTAACCTATGGAAGTAGCTCGTCAAAATTTGGCCAAAATTCCACAATCATACCATCTCTTTTGTTGGAAATGGAGCAGCAACGAAGTTTTGGCATGACAACTAGGTCGAAGGGGGCTGGAATCCTACAAAAATTTTCCCCCCAAATTGATGTAGATGAGGAAAGCGTCGTGAGAGATTGGAGTGATAAAAGAGGAGAGTGAAACGTGACGAAACTTAAAACGTACCTTCCTGAAGATGTGTGTGCGAAAATTGTTTCTCTCCCTCCTCCGAAAATCATCAACGGAGATGATCGACAAGGTTAGATCCATTCAGATGATGGAGCGTTCTCCATAGCCGCCATCTTCAAAGCCCTAGCGAAATGGATGCAACCCATAACCACTGTCTGGACCACTATGTGAAAATGGAAGGGACCCCAAAAAACTAAGACTTTTATGTAGAGGCTTTTGCACGACTGCATCCTCACAAACCAGAAGAAGGGAAAACTGTTTGGTGGACGAGGAGATTGTGCATTTTACCCATACCAGGAAGAGGATGTTATGCATGCTATGAGAGATTATAGGAAAATAACCCTAATTTGGATTACACTTATCAATCCAAGATGCATGCAATATTTTTTTGAAGCCAATATCGAAAAATGGGTTGAGATGAATTTAAAAGAACAACTCGATAGAGACGAATGCAACAATTGGATGGACACTTACATCACAGCAACTTGAAAAATGTGAAATTGGAAGAATAGAAAAATACATGAACAAGGTTATGAAAGACCACCCCAACCTCACTGAGAGATCTTGAAAAAAATAACGAAGATAAATGAAGCGTTTGAAAAGAGAAGGAAATAGAACATAGAACATTTTCAGATAAAAGGAGGAAAAACATATAAAGTGGAACCCTCCTATCTAAAATTAGGTGATACTAAACACTCATGGTTCAAGACATAATGAATCAAAGAAATCTGGATACGGGGGACTCATCAGAAATCATGAAGGCAGATGGATAAGGAAATTTTTCTATTATATTGGGGACTGCACAGCATATAAGGCAAAACTTTGGGGCATTCATCAGGCACTCAAAATAGCTTAGACTTTGGGTTTAAGAAGAATAACTGTTAAGTGTGATTCCAGAGCAGTGATCGCAAGTTTGAATGGAAATAAAAATTTAGCCAATCATTCCAACGTTTTTTTTAGAAGTATCCAACAATGGTGAGAAAAGGACTGGGAGATTTATTTTGTAAATATCTATAGAGAAGGCAATATATATGCAAATTGTCTAGCGCATAAAAATTTAACTTTAGAGTTTGAATTACATTTATCTTTTTCTGATGATGTTAGAGGGTTTTCTTATCTCGTTTAGTTTGTATTTTAGTCTTTTTGGACATTAGCCCCATTTTCTCAAAAAAAAAAATTGATAATTTGATACACAAATAAATTGATGATTGGGTGAAAATAATATAGATCTAACGGCTCTTATTTGATTGCATTTTTTTATTAATGTTGATCCAACTTATTATGCAAAAATACTGGACAAACCTAACATGCCTGGTAATATGGACTGCTGATTGGTGAGTTCCTTCATACATCTATTTGCTGCCAGCGTTGACTCAGAAAGACAGTGCTGAGTTCCTACATCTTTATGCTGCCACTGTAATACAAGGTATTGATTGACAACAAGTTCTTGTTCTGTTTCACTCAATCTCACTTTCTCAAATAAAGTTTTCTTGTTCTGCTTTAATCAATCCCACTTTGATCTTCTTTAATCTTTACTCAGACACTTCAAAATTTTAGGCCAACTATTTTATTTATTAAAATATTTATCAACAAAAAGAATTAGTCACTATAATTAACGATAAATATCCGAACTGAAAAAAAAAAATCTCACTTTCTCAATTATGCACTCTCTATGTGTTGTGTATGTTATGCAACCTTTTGCTTGATGTTCTATTTTTTTTTGCTGCATTTTTTTTTTCAGCACTAATACTAGCAAAACTGTATTTTATTGTTGCTGAATATGAACACTTGGTATTAAAGCTCCATTGATAATTTCTTCAAGGTGACGATGACTTGCACTAGTCTTTCCTTATCTGCCGCACCAAAATTTTCTGGGGACAAGTATGATTTCTGGAAAATTAAAATGAGACGCTTCCTAGTGGCAAATGAATTGTGGGAAATTGTGGACAATGGTTTTGAAGTTCCAGTAGCGAACGCACAATTAAATGATGGGCAACAACAAACTTTGAGAGAAAATTCCTCTAAAGATGCAAAGGCTCTCTTCACCATCCAATCTGTAGTCTCAGATAAAGTTTTTCCAACCATTATGAATGCCACTACAGCCAAGGAAGCCTGGGACACATTGCAGCTTGGGTATCATCGCACAAAGGTGAAACTCAATAAACTCTAAACTGTGAAAAAAGATTTTATATATATGAATATGAACATGTATTTTCTTTTTTTTTTTTTTAAATGTTTAGTGCGGATTCTGTTAAAGGTTTCTCTGCTAAAATATTAGGATCTACAAACTAGATGAACTTATATGCAGATACAGTCTCTAACGACTAACAAGCATATTGTTGAATAACATGTTACTTCTTTAGGCTAAATTTGTATCCATATTCACTGCTATTGAACTGTGCTTAGAAGCACATGATGAGCAGAGAATTAATAGAACTGAAAGCTTGTCGAAGGGACATACATTTCAGTCCAAACATAAGCAAGAGATGAAAAATCAGTATTTAGGGTCCCTTTGGATTTTATCTGAAGACAGGAGATAGGCAACTACAAAAGGTTAAAAATGTTTTTGCATTGTCTTCAGAGTACAGAAACTAAAATCTTTTGTCCATCCCATGAATGGAGAACAGAGCACGACAAAGAATTTTCCTTTGCGAGGATTTGTCCTAAATGTTTGTGATTTTTTGTAAAAAATAGTCTTAACGATTAGTTTAGTTGTATTTAATTTTGTCCATGATATTTTTTATTTGCGTCAAAATTACTCATGGACACTAATTCTATATAAAATGCTGGAGACAAAATTAAAAAGTTTTAAAAGATAGTTTTGACACAAATAAAAAAGTTAAATGAAATTAAATATTAAAGGTATTTTTAAAAAAATTACAAATTGTTAATGACAAAAAATATGCTTTATCATTTTTTTTTAATTCCAACCTTACCCTATTTACACCCAACATGTGAAATAGTCCTGAAAACTTGTTAATATTAAACATAAGAATCATAAAAGTTCGAATAATACAATCAAACACAAGTCAATCTTTATTACCTTTGCGGTGGAATTGTTGGAGCAAGCATAATATATATGAAGATCAAGTATATATTATAGTTGCTGAAAATAATGCGGATTATGATTCAATTGAAACAGGAAGTGAGGACGGATTACAATCCAGAATACGCACGATTATATGCAGCATTGCGCACTGGTGATTGGGACGGCACTCGTGAATTTCTTAACGGGCATGAGGGAGCATTGACCGCGAGAATTTCGCACGAGGGTAAGAGAGCTCTTCACGTTGCAGCTCTATTCGGGCACCGCCACATCGTGGAGCAACTGTTGCAGTTAATGTCAGCAGACAACGTTAAACTGAGAGACAATAGAGGACTCACGGCTCTTCATGAAGCTACTTACGGTAAAGACGTCCAGCTGGTAAAATGCCTTGTGGAAAAAGGCAACAGGGAATTACTTACTATTCCTTCAAACACTGGTTGGATTCCCCTCACACGTGCTCTTAGCGTTGGTAACAAGGAAATGGCTGCTTATCTTTTTTCAGTCACACCATGGGAAGAATTAACACCTGAAAAGGGATCTAATGGGGTTAGAATTCTCATCATGTGCTATTATTCTCAGATATTGTTAGGTATTAGCATCTATCTAGGAATTCTATTTTCAATTAAATAACTGTAAGCCCATATTTGACGTAAAGAAAAATCCAGGGCCATTAATTTTTATTTATTTTGGGTTTTTTTTTTCTGAACATCAATTAATAAAAATAAATTGATAACTAAGTGTTGGCCAAAAAATTTTTTAAAATGAGAAAGTTGATAAAAAAATATTAGTACATAATAATATATTGTTTTCTAATTTTTTATCCTTGCACAACAGATAAGGCTCTAGAATTGTTGCGTTATTGCCCAAAGTTAGCAGTAATACCGTTACCAGCAAGCCATCGTGGGCGTGAATCAACTCTTTTGGAGGCTTTGGCAAGTGTACCTTCTGCCTTTCCTAGTGGGCGTCAACTCACGTTCTGGGAAAGATGGATCTTTAGAAGTGAGTATAATAACTACCCTTAGTTAAACATTACGACGTACTTTATATAATTGTATTTGCTATTCTCAATCGTCCTTATGGATTTAAAATTAGTAAGTTTTGAACCTTTGTTGTGCTGGTGGGACTGACTTCTCTCTCAATCTGTAATTATAGGAAGACGGAATATATGCAAGGTTGATAAATCAAAGTTAACCTATAAGCACCCTCGTGAGCTTCTAGAGATTGCATGTAAAGAGCTATTCAAATTAAATATAGCAGAACTTGAAAATAGTCGAGCACATCTCGCAGTTATTCAAGCTGCCAAAATGGGGATCCCAGAGTTTATCAAGGAAGTGACAAAGGAGAACCCACAACTCTTCTGGGGATGGCCAGACGAAAATCCGAGAAACGCTATATTTGTTGGTGTTGAATATCGCCAAGCCAGTGTTTTTGATCTTATTCACGGTACGGTTTGGAAAAATGCACTTGCGGAGATGAATGACTGGAATGGTGACACTCTGCTTCACATGGCAGGACTGTTAGCTCCGAGCGCACAGCTTCATGATATCTCTGGTGCTGCTTTACAAATGCAAAGAGAATTGCAGTGGTTTAAGGTCGGTACTCAATCAATAAAAGTTAGTTAGTTAGTTAGTTATATAATATATTACATGTATGTGGTGGTTATTAATTGGTTGCTCACGCGTTCAGGAAGTGGAGAGTATCACGCCAGCTCTAAGAAAGCAATCTCTAAACAACGACAAGAAAACTGCTCGACAATTGTTTACAGAGGAACACAAAGATTTGGTGAAACAAGGTGAGAAATGGATGAAAGGAACAGCCACTTCATTTAGTCTTGTAGCTGCTCTTGTAGCCACGGTGGTTTTTGCGGCTGCATTTACAGTTCCAGGTGGTAATGACCAGATCACAGGTTACCCTATTTTCTCAAAGAAAAAGGCATTTGTGGTGTTTGTATTATCTGATGCAATATCGCTCTTTTCTTCTTCAACTTCCATAATCATGTTCTTAGGCATTCTCACTTCCCGTTATGCTGAAGATGATTTTCTCAAGGCATTACCTGTGAAGCTTATCACAGGCCTTCTGACTTTATTTATCTCCATGGCATCCATGTTGGTAGCATTTTCTGCGGCGCTCTTTGTTGTGCTTCACGGGAAAGCATGGATTGTTATACCTTTAAGTTTTCTTGCTTGTGTTCCAATTGCTTCCTTCATTTGGTTGCAGTTTCCACTTTTTGTGGAGATCACAATGTCAACCTTCGGGCCAAGCATCTTTGATAGGAATGCTAATAAGCACTGGCTCACTCGATAATTCACTGCCTACCAGCCTGCTTCTTCTCATACTGATCCAAGTCCTTCAATTAAAGAGCAGAGAGCAGAGAGCTACCAGTTTGAGCATAGTTAAATTTGAATTTTTCTTTTGCATGTTGACCAAGTTGTAATTTGATGCCATAAACATGGACAAATCATTTATCATTATGCTTATGTCATATGCGGTGTCTTATGTTTTTTTTATAGTGAAATTATGCTTTGATACCTACTTTCAGATTTTGTTGTTTTGATGAACAATGCACCGTATTACATATAGCAATTATACAGTTGCACTTGATGTACAAGCTAATGTTATATGAATTAATTTGTTTTTGGTGCTAGTATGCTATATGAATATTTATATTTTAATTTGTATATATTTACAGATTTAATATTGTTAAAGTATTTAATAATTAGATTTTATGGCTTCTTATTCGAAATGAGGTAGCCGATCATAATGTTCTCATGTCAGAGTTTGCAGAACATTCGACTTTTACATTACCTCGTCTCCCAACCACATCATCTGAGCACAAAAATTATGTAATCATATTCTAATTAGTATCACTAATAATGAACGAACGTGTTGCAACATAAGCAAAAGTAATTAGCAATTTCACAATGATTACTCGAAAGCCATACATAAAACTGCAGATGACTGAAAATTAATCTAAATTACGACTTATATGTTGGTAGCAGCAGAAAAGGTACTTTGACCTCCTGATTCGGGATGTATCCATTGGTGCAACACCAACCATAAACCCTAAATATAAAATTAGGGTAATTAATTTTATATTAATTGGGAATTAGGAGGTAATAATAATAATAATAAGTGTAAGAACTATAAAAATATTGTCAATATTAAGAGTTAAGGTACAAACTCTACAAAAGACTACGTAAATTATCATATATTTGTAAATAAATATTAATAGGTATTTGTAAATAAAGAAATGTTATTTTATATATTTGTATTTTATATTTAAATATATTTTATAATAACTAGGGTAATTAATTTTATATTAATTGGGAATTAGGAGGTAATAATAATAATAATAATAATAATAATAATAATAATAATAATAATAATAATAATAAGTGTAAGAACTATAAAAATATTGTCAATATTAACGAGTTAAGGTACAAACTCTACAAAAGACTACGTAAATTATCATATATTTGTAAATAAATATTAATAGGTATTTGTAAATAAAGAAATGTTATTTTATATATTTGTATTTTATATTTAAATATATTTTATAATAACTATGTCTAATTTAGTTACTGATTCATGTAGTATGATTAAAAATTTTAAATTTTTTCTATTATTTAAGTTTTTCAAATGATATTCTAGATTAAAAAGTATAGAATATCTTATATTAAAAGATAATATTAATAGATATTTATCACCTTCAAGTAAGCTTTAAAGTTATAGAATGAAAAAAAAAAAAAAATAATACATCATATATTAAAAGATAATAGTAATAAATATTTATCTCCCTTAAGTAAGCTTCTGTTGTGACCAGTCCAGCTGGCCTAGTAGTCGATCCGGCCCACGAGTAACCCGATCAGCACGAGCGCAACCCGTTCGGGCAGCGACCCGGACACCTCTCCTCCCTGAAGCCAGCTCACCATGCAACAGCTGGAGAGGAAAAATTTCGAGGAAAGTGGGTCTGTCCTTACGGGACCTACCTCTGACAGGGTATATATAGGGAGGGTCCTACCCCTCCCCCAAGGTACGTCACTACCACCTTTACTCACATAGCTGCCTGCATACTTCCTGACTTGGGCGTCGGAGTGTCATTGCAGGTGACTCGCCCCATGTTTCACGAAGAGCTCGGGAGGTCGTCGGCCCACACAAACTCAAGTTCAAACCGGTTCACATCTCCTCACCTGGAGCATCTCTCCAACCCGTCCGGAATCCCGAGCAACCGAACATTGACGCCGTATGTGGGGACCGGCTAGCATGGACTTTCTGTTGGGTCCTGTAGAGGAAGACGACGGAGGAGAACCACGCGGGGAGGAAATGGTCCCCAGAAGCGGCAGGGTAGCCTCCGTGGCTTCCTCCCGCGAACGCATCAGATCCCCCTGCGACAACCTGAGCTCCCTTCGCGCTCCCACGAGAGGCGACCCTTTGGAGGAACAAGAAGTGACAGCGCCAGAATAATACAAGAGCTACGCCACAGAGTACAAAACCTGGAGCGGGAGGTGGCTGGCAGAGAGCGCCACCAACCAGCCCCAAGGCAAGAGCATTCCCGATCTCCTCAAAGGAGAGGGAGAAGCCCTCGAAGGAGCCGCTCTAGGCGCACTCCGAGCCCCCGGTCTGAATTAGAAATCCGAGAAGAGAGTAGGGAAGCGCCAAGGAGGCGGCGAGATCCCATAATTTACACCCGACCTCCGACAAGAAATACTGTGGAGGACAACTATGAAGACAGCAGAGAAAGACCAAGGAGAAGGCAACCACCCGTGATCATGGGGGCAACCCCTTTTCACCATTCGATCCTCGAGGTCCGGCTACTGAAGCACTTCGATAAGCCAACGGACATGAGGTACGATGGGACCCAAGACCCCCAGGAACACCTAACGGCATTTGAGGCCAGGATGAACCTGGAAGGGGTGGGTGATGAAGTAAGGTGTCGCCCCTTCCCCGTGACCTTAACGGGACCGGCAATTCTCTGGTTCAATGCTCTCCCCCAGGGCTCTGTAACCACCTTTGCCGACGGCCTAACTGACTCGGTGGCCAGTTTGTGCTTGACGAACGGATTGTTGAATGAAGATTTCAGAAAATATCTCACCACCAAGCCCGTGTGGACAATGCAAGAAATCTAGAACGTGGCCAGGGAATATATCAATGATGAAGAGGTTAGCCAGGTCATGGCTGCCAACAAACGGCAGCCTGCCTATAACCATACCCGTCAGGCCGGTAGAGGGAAAAGGCCTAAGGAACACTCCAAGGACGGGGCCCAGGCTAAAACCTTCAAGCAGTTCCCCCGGGTAGGAAAGTTTACCAACTATACCCCCCTGACAGCCCCAATTGTTGAAGTCTATCAGCAGATCGCCGACAAAGGCATCCTGTCGAAGCACCGGCAACTAAAAGACAGGACGGGGGAAAAAAAAATCTCTATTGCGACTACCATAAGGGCTACGGCCACAAGACCCAAGATTGTTTCGACCTAAAAGATGCCTTGGAGCAGGCGATCCGGGAAGAAAAGTTGGCCGAGTTCTCCCACCTTATAAGAGAACCCCAGAGACGGGATCGCGATCGGCCTGGCGATGACAAGAGCCGCACTGTGAAGCAGAGACAAGAACCAGAGGAGGACAATGAGTGCAGCCTCACCATCGTGAACGTCGTGGTCGAGAGAGACGTGGCTCCTAGGTCGAAATCGGTAAATAGGAAGGACACCAAAGTCTTGGCCGTGTCATCATCCAGTTCTGCCCTTCCCTCCAGGAGGATACTGTCAATATCATTCGGACCCAAGGACCAATGGTTTGACGACTTACCAGAGAACCCTCCGATGGTGATCACAGCTAGAGTTGGAACTGGCTTAGTAAAGCGAATCCTAGTGGACACTGGAGCCGACTCAAACATCATGTTTCGCAATGTGTTTGATGCTTTGGGCCTCCGAGATGCCGACTTAAAGTCCCATTGACACCGCGTAGTCGATCTAGGGGATAACTTCATTAAACCAGATGGGATAGTCTCCCTACCAGTGTCCATAGGAGGAGGAGGAGGGAAGAGGTCGGTAATGGCGGAGTTCGTAGTCTTGAGGGACTCCACGGCCTACAACCTCATTTTGGGAAGAAAGACTATGAATGAGTTCGGGGCAGTGCTTTGTACAAAGCTATTGATGATGAAGTTTATTGCAGATGATGGGTCAGTTGTATCTATCAGGGAAGATTTGGAAATGGCAGTCGCGTGCGACAACGCCAGCCTCTCCCTGAGGAAGAAATCCAAAGAGGCATCCGGAGTCTTCCTCGCCGACCTGGATGCCAGGGTTGACGACAAACCCAGGCCGGAACTAGAGGGGGACCTCGAGAAGTTCAAGGTCGGTGACTCCGAGGAAAAGTTCACCTTCATGAACAGAAACCTGCCTCATGACTTGAAAGAACCTTTGGTGGAAATGATCAGAGCTAACGGCGACCTATTCGCTTGGACGTCGGCTGACATGCTGGGGATAGACCCCCAGTTCATGTCGCACCACCTAACCGTGAGAGTAGAGGCCAAGTCGGTGGCTCAAAAAAGAAGGAAAATCTCTCAGGAAAGAGTAGTGGAGGTGGCCAGGCAAACGGCCAGTCTACTAGAAGCGGGCTTCATCCGGAAATTCGACTACTCGACTTGGCTGTCGAATGTAGTTCTAGTTAAAAAGCCCAGCGGGAAATGGAGAATGTGTGTGGACTACTCTAACCTTAACAAGGCGTGCCCGAAGGATTCCTTTCCCCTCCCTAATATAGACGCTCTTGTTGACGTGGCGGCAGGATATCGGTATCTGTGTTTCATGGACGCTTATTCTGGTTACAACCAGATACCGATGCACCGACCAGATGAAGAGAAGACGGTGTTCATAATGCCAGGGGGAACATACTGTTACAAGGTGATGCCGTTTGGGCTAAAGAATGCAGGAGCTACGTACCAAAGGCTGATGAACAAGATATTCAGTGATCTTATCGGAAAAACGGTGGAGGTGTACGTAGACGACATTCTGGTAAAGACAACCAAGGTTGGATCTCATCGGCGACCTAGAGAATGTGTTCGCTTCTCTTTGGCGACACGGCATGAGGCTTAATCCGCTCAAATGCGCCTTCGCCATGGAAGATGGGAAATTCTTGGGGTTTATGATAACCCAAAGAGGAGTGGAGGCCAACCCGGAGAAATACAAAGTAATCCTGCAAATGAAGAACTCGGGATGCGTAAAAGAAGTCCAGAGATTGGTAGGAAGACTCACTGCATTATCCCGATTTCTCGGCGCGTTGGCCGCTAAAGCTCTGCCATTCTTTAACTTGATGAAGAAAGGGATAGCGTCCGAATGGATCCCGGCATGTGAAGAAGCTTTCAAGCACTTCAAAGAGATTATCTCGGCACCACTTGTACTCGGGAAACCAAGAGACTGAGAAGCGCTATACCTGTACCTGGCAGTAACCGATGAGGCGCTGGCGGCGGTCTTGGTGCGAGAAGAAGGAAAGATCCAGCAACCAATTTATTTGTAAGTAAAGCACTACAAGGAGCGGAGCTGAGGTACAGTAAGCTGGAGGAGTTAGCGTATGAACTCCTGACCTCCTCCCGCAGGCTGTGACAATACTTCCAAGGACACCAGGTTATTGTCAGGATGGATCAGGCAATCCGCCAAGTACTCTAGAAACCCGATCTGGCAGGTAAAATGATGACTTGGGCTATCAAACTGTCTCAGTATGACTTGCAATATGAACCCAGGCATGCGATTAAGGCCCAAGCAATGGCCGATTTCTTGGTCGAAGTGACAGGAACCCCCCCCCCCGAGACATCGAGCACACGGTGGAAGCTCCATGTGGACGAAGCCTCCAACCAAACGTTCGGGGGAGCAGGGATCATCCTGGAAAGCCCAACCAGAGTTGTGTATGAGAAATCAATCAAATTTGAGTTCCCGGTGTCCAATAATCAGGCAGGTACGAGGCCCTGGTTGGCGGTCTACATTTGGCAAAAGAGGTTGGGGCCACCAGAGGAGAAGTATGCAGCGACTCCCAGGTTGTCACATCAAAAATTAATGGGGCGTATCAGACCAGTGACTCTCTATTGCAAAAATACTTGGAAAGGGTCAAAAAGCTGAGTGAGAAATTCGACGAGGTCACGGTGCAGCATGTCCCGAGAGAGAGGAACACACGAGCTGATCTCCTATCCAAACTGGCAAGCACAAAGCCAGGAACGAGGAACCGATCTCTCATTCAAGGCTTGGTAAAATAACTAGTAGTGACCCTACATTTAATCCAGGTAAACCCCTCCTGGATGGACCCGATCACCGATTTCTTGGAAAGTGGCAAACTTTCCAATGATGAAAAGTTGCCAAAGACGCTGAGGAAAGAAGCAGCCAAATATGGAATCATACAAGGCCAGTTGTTTAAGAAAGGGCTTAGCCAACCCCCTATTGAAGTGTCTGCGTCCCGACCAAACGGACTATGTGCTTAGGGAAGTCCACGAGGGATGTTGCGGCCACCACATCGGGGGAAAGGCCTTAGCCTGGAAACTCGTCAGAGCCGGTTATTACTGGCCCTTAATGATGGCAGATTCTAAAGAATTCATGAAAAGGTGCAGAAGATGCCAGGAGAACGCCAACTTCCATAAAGCTCCAGCGGCCGAATTAAGCTTGCTAATGGCCTCCCGACCATTATCACAATGGGGAATCGATCTGTTAGGACCTTTCCCGGTCAGACCAGGGCAGGTCAAGTACCTAGTAGTCTCCATCGACTATTATACCAAGTGGATAGAGGCTGAACCGTTGGCCAGCATATCCTCGGTTAATTGTCGGAAGTTTGTGTAGAGACAAGTGATAACCAAGTTTGGAGTCCCGGAAGTCGTTATCTCGGATAACGGGACGCAATTCGCGGATAAGAAATTCAGAAATTTTCTCGCCGGTTTGGGCATAAGGCAGAAATTCTCATCAGTAGAACACCCCCAAACTAACGGCCAAGTCGAGGCTGCCAACAAGGTCATCTTGCAAGGCCTCAAAAAGCGACTTGACCAGAAGAAGGGAGCATGGGCAGACGAGTTAGCCTCGGTACTCTGGCCCTATCGCACAACACAGCAGTCGTCTACCGGGGAGACTCCCTTCCAGCTCACCTATGGGGTAGATGCAATAATTCCCGTGGAAATCGGCGAATCGAGCCCACGACTACTTTTGGGAGGAGTCGAAGAGGCCATAGAAAAGGACTTGGTGGACGAAGCTAGGGAGATGGCCCACTTATCGGAGACAGCGTTGAAACAAAGAATGGCCCTGCGTTACAACGCCAAAGTACTCAAGAGGGAATTTGAGCCGAGCGACCTGATCCTACGGCACAACGATATAGGACTCCCGACACCAGGGAAAGGAAAGCTGACGGCAAATTGGGAAGGCCCATACAGGGTGAAGGAGGTGCTCGGCAACGGTGCCTACAAACTGGAACGGCTTGATGGCAAAGAAGTACTGAGAACTTGGAACGCGAGTAACCTAAGGAGATTCTATCCCTAGCAGCCGAGGCACACTAGGCGAACAAGCGTTTTACCGGTTCAACCGGTTGAGTAAGACCTGTATTGCTATATGTGGGATTGTTTGCCCTTTGTTATTTATTTGCCATTACCTTATATTCATATTTACTTGACATTACTAGTTTATTTCCAATTAGTTTTGCTTGAAACTCATCATCTCTTCTTTTCGCATTCAAAGATTACTCGACCAAATTACTTTACCAAAGTTATCAGCGACAGAACAAGACGGTGCCCCGGGACTGATCACCCCGGGAACCACTAAGACAACGAATGCCACAATAAACGGCTATCAAATTGCTAAAAGCCACAATTCGACTTCGATAACTACCAACGAAAAAGGTAAGCAAGTATAAGCAAAATAGCTAACTACCAGTAAAACGATAAGAAATAGCGACCAAAGCATTTACCGACAAAACGGTGAACGAGCAATTTGTTATATGTACGCCAAAACGGCAATCAAGTTTACCAAAATAAAGTATTCAAAGATCTACATATTACAAAAGCCAAAGTACAAAAGCAAGACCACGTCACTTCTTCGGCATGTCAACAATTTTGCCATCCTTGATAGTCTTGAAGACGCCAACAGCCGAGGTATCAAAGTCGGGAGCTAGCAGCTTCACTTGAGCCTTGAGGGCCTCCTCTGTCATCAAGATGGCGTTCTTGCCTTGCTTTACGGTCTCTTTATACTTCTTTTTCAGTTCAGCTGCTTCATTCTTGGCTACGGTTGCCGATGCAAGAGTCTCATCACGCTCCTTTTCGAGCTCCTTCACCCGACCATGAGCAGCATTGAGCTGACCCTCCAAGGTGAGCTCCCGCTCGGTAAGTCGCGCCACAGCAGCATCGGAAGTCTTGACCTTATCCTCTGCAACATCCAGCTGCTCCCGAAGCGACTGAACTTCAACCTTGTATTTATTATTGGCTTGAGCGGAGGACTCGAGCCTGTGCTCCAACGACCGTGCCCCTGCCAAGGCGGATTCCGCTTTCCTCGCTATAGCGGCTCCCCGAAGTAGGGTACGATACATCCACCTGGCCTGCGAAGAGAGATCCCCTTCATGGAAAAAGTCCTCTGTGCCGGGGAGCAGTTGGGAATCAATAAAGTTCCCGGCATCGAAGTTCTTCTCCATCACAGTGAGAAGTCCCTCGGGGCTAGAAGACGGTTTCCTCTTCCTTGGGTTGTTGAGGACAACCACCTCATCATCCTCCACCTCGACCTCTGGTTGAGGATCAGGACCACCACTAGTCTCGATCACCTCACCCTGGGTGGGTTGGGACTGAGCTTCGGCCTCGATAGCATGGTGGGGAGACACCTCCTGAGTCGGGGTAGCAGCGTCGTCGTTACTATCGCCGGCAAAAAATGTATTGAACAAGGCATCAAGCCCAACCTGCTCGCCAGCCATTGTTACTGATACAAAACATGGAAGTCAGTTAGTCGGTAATCCGGGTGAATAAGCAAGGATAATAGCAAGGATAAATAGAATAGCAAGGATAAATAGCAAACACAGGAGCACCAATAAACGACCACTCACATATATAATTCCTACCCACATCCCGATCACCCATAAGTAGATGGGATTGACGTGATTCTTCCCAAAGATAGCTAACAATACGTCGGCAATCCTCTTGTTCTCGGGAGACAGCCCTTTGTATGTCACCTTAGTAAAGGCGTTAGCTTCCGCCCCGAAACTCCAATAGGTCGGGATGCGACGTTCCCCCTCCAACGTCAACCAAAAGGGGTGCCGACCTTCGGCCGGGAGAACCTTGAAGTATTTATCCTTGAACCCATGATATGAATCCTCAAAGAGACCGAATATCCTCCGGCCTTGGGCTGACCGGAAAGACATGAAACCTTTTTCGCCTTCCGCTCCTTAGAAGGGTTCGTCAAGGTAAACAGAAATAAAAACACATCGACAGAGACCGGCAGTTATAAATACTCACAAACCATCTCGAAACAGCGGATAGAAGCCCAGTTGTTCGGATGCAACTGAGACGGCGCCACGTCGCAGCGATTAAGCAGCGCCATCTGAAAGGGGGAGAAGGGGATGCGAACTCCTAGCTGGGTGAACATAGCTTTGTACATCCAGATCCAATCGAGAACCCGAGGGGAGTGTAGGTTTAATTGGTATATCCGCTCATTAACGGCAGGGACATAAGCTTCATAATTGGCTTCCTCGTCACTTCCACCACACAGGTACTCGGCTTGCCGAAACTCGTTGAGCTCCTCCAAATCTATCTGGTTGGGGGTACCTTTCACGTCTGAAGTTACCCAGGCATACCGGTCATAGGGTGCTCTCGCAACGGGAGCCCGTGCAACAGGACGTTGGGCCATACCTACAGTGGAGGCACCACTCACAGTTAGTCTAAGAGATCAGGAGATTGGGACTGGCCCAAAAACTACAGTTTGCCTATTCAACAGCTACAGTCAAACAAGGGATAAATCTATAACCAAAATAAAGCCTAAAAGACCAACATTCTGGAATGGCAACCCCCCTAATGTCTACCTAATGGAACCAATCAAGCATGCAATCCAGTGAATGCACGGTACACGCACAAAGGCAAAGCAGAAGAGAAATGGCATAACTGCAGCATATTACTAAAGGAATAGGAAAGGAAGAAAGGAAAAGCAAATTACCAGGAAATGATGTGCAAAGATGCAGAAGGAGGAAGCTTTGGCTAAGCAAAAGCAGAAGGGAGCACCTGAACCCAGAAAATCATAGAGAAGTTGTAATGACAAGGAAGAGTGAGGAGAAAATGGAGTATGCTTAGGATGTGGGCGACGCAAGGCACGGAAATGAAGTGTAACTGGCGATAGAGTAGGGCGAAAGTCAAGGGCAAAACAGACTTTTTCTCCTGCTTTCAAATCAGCAATAAATGCACTTAATGGCAGGCGCGAGGAACGAGGCGGCAAGCAGCGCTTTCCAGATACGACCAAACTCGCACCCGCGTAAAAGACGCGTCCTGACCACGAGCAGCCGGCCAAGCGATAACACGCAAAAGAGAGAGCAGGACGTGCTAACAATAGCACTCATGGCCATAGCTGACGCGTTAGGGGCACTGTTGTGGCCCAGCCCAGCTGGCCTAGTAGCCGATCCGGCCCACGAGTAACCCGACCCGGACGCATCTCCTCCCTAAAGCCAGCTCACCATGCAACAGCTGGAGAGGGGAAATTTCGAGGAAGGTGGGTCTGTCCTTGCGGGACCCACCTATGATAGGATAGGATATATATGAGGAGGGTCCTACCCCTCCCCCAAAGTACGTCACTACCACCTTTACTCACACAGCTGCCTGTATACTTCCTAACTTGGGCGTCGGAGTGTCATTGCAGGTGACTCTCCCCATGTTTTACGAAGAGTTCGGGAGGTCATCAGCCCACACAGACTCAAGTTCAAACTGGTTTCCATCTCCTCACCTGGAACATCTTTCCAACCCGTCCGGAATCCCAAGCAACCAAACAGCTTCAAAATTAGAAGAAAAAGAAATCAAAAGAAAAAGTATGTATAGGATAGGAAAATAAATATTAGAAGGGTGTCATGCCACCAAAAGAAATTGATTTACTAAATTTCGTGCATCATTTCTTTTTTTTAAAAGTTATATCATATCATTATAAAAAACAATAATTTTCGATTATTTAATTTAATAGTAATTTTAACAGTATTTATAAACAGTAAAATTATAAAGAATATAAATGATTTTATGAGTATTAAATGATAGAAAAAAAATTAGGTTACTTTAATATTATTTGATAAATCCTTTGAAATAAAATTATTCTCGCATAAAATAATAGAAATTCGTTTACTCATTTTATTATTAGATTTGACATTTGAAAATTTTAGATTTTTATAGTAGAAATTTTTTAATTTAAATAATTGTATAAAATGAGAGTTAAAGTTTTGGTGTTTTTAATTATAAAAGTGATATAAAATATCTTTCTTAATATTTTATTGTGTATGATATTAATTAGAGTTTCGGGTTAAAAAATTAGTATCATTATTGATAAATTAAGAAATGTGATTTATGATTTATAATTTATGAATTAGTGTTTATGATTAAGAATTATTTATTTAGTATTTTTTATGGTATAAGATTTAGGTTAGGGTTTAAGAATTTTGGATTAAGAGTTAAGATTTAGAGTTTGTTATTGAGGGTTAGGATTTAGAATTTAGTAGTTATGATTTAGAGTTTAGAAATTTTTAAACACATTTTTTAATTTTTTATTTTTTTAGTTATTAACTTTATTTCTTTTATTTTAGACTTTTATATATATGCTTAAATGATGTGATTTATTTCTTGAAATAAAGATGATTTTGTTGGTAAATATTATTTTAAATAATTCTATTAAATTAAAAATTTAGAAAAAAATAATGAAAAAAATTGTATTGTAATTTCAATACTGTGGCTATTTTTTATTTGTATTTAATTTTTTAATTGTTAATATTTTTTATTAATTTTAATTAAATTTATTAAATCTTTTAAATTTTTTAAAATTAATGATTATTAATTTAAAATTGAAAAAAATTGAGTATAAATTATATTGTTAAAATTTGCTTATATTGTTAAAATTTACTTATATTGTTATCTTTTATAAATTTTTTTTAGATTTGACTCGGCCTATTTAAAATTCGGATAAATTTACGAACCTATTTAAAAAGCTTATTTCGTCAAATATAACTCAAAATTATACAAGAAAAAAATTATTAACTTTGTTTAACTCAAAACATACTTATAATCCATAACAAAAAAAATCATAAACATTTTCTTTGAATAAAATAAAACTACAATAATAACAAAGTAATATCAGATAAGTACCTCCATTTATAGTTTCACTAGTTTGTACGGTAACCTTTCAATGTTGACACATTTTTACAGCTCTTACAATTATTATTATTATTATTATTAGAATCAGCATTACAACTCATATATTTTTTTTGTCAAACGAAACATCATGCAATAAATCTAAAAAGAGAAGGGAATGTCCGTATCCATCAACAACAAAAAAAGACAAAAATATTAACTCCCTTACCAATTTGTTCAAACTTCGAAATTAGTCCACTTTATGCAATAATTATTTAATTAATCAAAGTAAAGAACCGACAAAATCCTGTACTTTATGCTGTTACATCAACTTTTTATCTATACATGCACGAATAGCAGGGTCATGCCTCTTGCGTAGCTACCCACCAGCTCGTTTCAGCAAGTTCTAAAAAATAATTGTTTCAGCATCTTTGAAATTAAGTTTTGAATTTAATTTGGTTTTGATTTTAGTTACTCAATTAAAAATTAGTATTTTTAATTTAATTTTAGTTAATCAATTTTAAAAAATATAGATATAATTTTTAAAATTATTTTATTAAACTGATTAATAAAAATGTAATTATAATTTTTTAACTAATTAATCATATTTTAGTTTTTTTTTAATATTTTTTATTTACTGGCATTCTATTTTTGTATGTAAGGTAACATTTGTTTTTGAAGACATAACACAGAGATATGGACACAAAATACATTGTTTTTAGGACAATATTTATATTTTTGTGTCTATTCTTGTACAAAAGACAATGATGAACACGAGATTTAAGAAGGTGGACATGGACTTTTTTTATCAAAATTTTTTTCCTTTCTATCCATAAAGATTTTTTATTATTTTACTATTATCCTTTCTTATTTTTCCTAATTTTAGCTTTTTCTCTCTATCGTAGTTCTTCTTTCTTTGTCTTCTTTTTTTCAAATACTCTCTTTTTTTGATAAAATTTCTTACTTGACTGGATAATTAATTTATTTTTTTTTTTATGGTTCATTCTCTTTTCTATGACATACTATATTAATGGAGGCTTAATTCACTCTTCTACTTTATGTTACTTTATTTATTCTTAATTTTGTTACTTTAATACTATTTTTATTTTATTGGTTCATAGACTAATTTTTCTTATAATTTTCTATATTCCTATTTGCTCTTATTTTTTATTAAATTAATTTATATTTAATGTAAAAAATTTGAAATCATATCGCTATTTTAGTCATTTCGCATAATATTTTAGTTCTGTTCATATCTATTTAAACATAATACAGGGCATTACATTAGTGTCTTGTCTATCGTATCTAAATACAATATATAAAAAATAATTTTTATTATTTATGTTCTATTGTCTCTTTCTTAATGTCATATCCTATCCTATCTCCAAATACAAATGCAGCCTAAAATTTGTATTCTTTGGTAACTAACTCATCAATGCTGTATTAGTGATGGACTCAATCGTTGTACTTACACCTTGTATTATGCATGTGTACATCCTATTTTAATCATCAATTAACCATCACTATTAACCATAACAATCAAATATCCTAAAAGTATGACCATCAAAGATTACTAGTTATAACAGCTAGAATTGAACTCCCACACACAAAATCAAACAGTTCCAACTATGTAGATTTTGAAAAGAGAATTCTAAGTGATAACACTTTTTTTTTGCCTTACTTTTAAATTAATACTAGTTAAATCTTCATTTTTCTTTTCATTAGAAGTGTTCGTCTCTTAACACTTTTCTTTTTGAAATGGTTGTTTAAAAGTGTATGCCAATCGTTATTTAAAAATAAAATGATGACGAATTGACGATGACAACGGTAAGGTCAAAAATTTTAAATTGGTGGAGATTTACTTATTTTAGTTCACTCTTTCGTATTTTGTTTTCTGTTAAAACTCTATTAATTATTTTACAATAGTTTTTTTTTAAAGTAGTAACATATATATCAAAAAGAAAAATGTTAAGCGTTATCAATATTTATTGTTTTTGATCATTATTTAGCCATTAATTCAATATTTTTAATATAATTTTTTTAGTCTAGTAACCTAATAATATATTTTATCTTATAATTTTAGATATTAATAATTGACTGATAACAAAAAAATTCTAAATCTTTTAACATTTTTCTACTAAAAAAACGATAAATAGACTCTAAATTAAATTTTATAATTCACATACAGATACTATGTGGCACCTCACTTAGATTAGCACAAGAACTATTCGAAGGGGTTGAGCCTTTTCTAAGGTGATAATAATCAGTGGCTAAGAGAAGGGGGTTGAATCTTAGCTACCTTTTTTGCAGAATATTACTTTTGCTCTTGTAAAGAAATTTCAGGAGATATTTTTACTTTTATCTTATAAGAAGTTGAGAGACATTTTCATTTTGTCTCGTAATAGATTGAGAGACATTTTTCATTTTGTCTCCTGAGTGCATGCCAGAAGCAGAAACGAAGCAGAGAAGAGAGAATCACACCAAGATGTATTCTAGTTCAGCTGCTAAGTGCAATACAGCCTACATCCAGTCCCCATCACAACAGTGCAGAATTTCACTATCTTTCAATAGAATTACATTCACCAATTCTCCTTAGGATCTACCCAATCCTATCTGGGACAAGTCTAGATTCTAACTCAATCTGAACTTGACTAGGACTTACCCTAGCTTTAAACAGTAAAGTGCTCACCCAACTTGCAAGGAAACAAGTCCAGATTCTAACCCAACCTGAACTTGACTAGGACTCAAACCTAACTTTCAACCGCAAAGTGCTAACCCAACTTGCAAGGGAATCCCCTCAGGATCATGACAACAAAACAGAAATACGTACAAAGAATTTCTGAGATAACTATGGCTTTTTCTTTAACTCTCTACCTTTTTTCACTCATTAGCTTTGTTGAGTTAAGAAATTAACTAAATTAATTAATGATGACAAACATTATTTTATTGGGCAAAATAAATAATTAGTGTTGATTATTTATGATTAAATGTTGCAAGCTAAAATACATTGTTGATGCAGCCCAATACAAAGCAAGCTGAATCTATTCTAGTGGGCCACAAATCAATAGAAGCCCAAAGATGATAAAAAGAATGCAAACGGACTGAACTTGAATAGAACCAACCCAAGCCTGATTTGATTTCAGCAAGTTAATCCTTTCATCTTGCTTCCAAAGCAACGTTCACTTTTTCCTGTCTTGGTCAGAACTCAGAAAGAGAAAGAGAAAGCTTAGTCCCTAAGTTGTTCACCAAAGAAGCAAGAAAGAGAAGGTTAAGCAAAAGGTTGAAGTCTAATCACCCACATCAAACTGGATCAAGAAGTCAGAAGCTAAAAGGTGATTTCATTTCCTTTTACATGCATCATATCTTCTTCTCTTCATCTTCAATGTTCTGCCAATCCATTCTGTGATACATGGGAAGGATAATCTCTGCTCTACGCTACTGTGCATCTACGGTCACAAGTGTGTCTTGGAGACTAAGTAGTATTTCAATGGCCAAGATTTTGGATTTACTATTGAAGATATCTGTTTCTGTTGGTATGTGGCTTTTGGTCAACAAGAGAAGGTCAGAACCAAAGTTCCCAATTTGAGAAAAAATGGAAGACAGTGAAAAAGTGAGTTAGTGAAGCACACAGCTCAAGGGTTGACCTTGGAGAGAGCTACTGAGCAACATGCAAGGAGATACAAAAGAAGATTTCTCACCATTCAGAAGCCAAGGAGAGATAACTAGTGTTCTTGAGGTGTATGTTCTGAGAAGATCTCTCTAAAGAAGTTCATCTACTTGGACAGTGCTTCCTAGTCAAAGGAGCATTCCGCCAGAATGAAGAACTGAATCAGAGGCTAGCAAATCTGGTTTATCACATAGCAAATAGGCTGTTGAAGAGTCAATCTCCTTCATATTTTGCAGATTATAATTTACTTTTCAATGTTTATCTTTCTGTAATTTCTTGAGGTAAAAGGCTGAATGAGAGAGTCATTGAAAAAGTCTAAAAGAGAACAAGGCAGAGAGATACACATGAGTGAAAAGCCTAGAGTTATTTCAGATTTCTTTAGGTTAAATCTGTGTCTTGTATCTTGTACCTGTGAGATATCCCTTTCTTAGTTGGGTGAGCACTAAGAGTGAATAGTTAAGTATTAGCATAACCAAGTCAAGTTAGGTTAGAACTTGAGTGTGAAAGGATTGTGTCAATCTTGTGGAATTGGTGTATGTAATACTCTAACTATAGTGGAAATTTCACCACTGTTGTGGTGGAGACTGGACGTAAGTTACATTGCACAAAGGCAACCGAACTAGGATACATGATGGTGTCAGCTTCTCTCTTCCCTGCTCTGTTCTGTTTTTTTATATTCATGAGACAAAATGAAATTGTCTCATAAATTTTTCGCTACTGAGTTCAAACAGATTTAGATTGCAAGTTTGTTTTAAAAGGGTTATTATGTAACACCCTACCACACTAAGCTTTACGCTTAAGTCATAAAACAGAGGTGGTGTGGTATTACGACCTCTAAAATAAAATGAGTACATATAATAGCAGAAGAATTATAATATGCTAGGAGCCTTGAAGAATAGAGGAAACAAAAATCGCGAAATAAAAGCACAACACTCAAGGAACGAGTTAACTTGCGTGCTAAGGAAACCATAACTATAGAACATATGATAACAGAAGTAGGAATAGAGTGCCAAAGATACAAAATAACAAGCTCCTAACTCAGCCTGCGAAATCAAGACTGGCCGGAGAATATTTACACATATATACATACATATCCAAAATTCAAAAGTACATATACACAATCCTGCCTCTCCATAAACCTCTAGGAGGTTCAAAAGAACAAGTTATGCGGAGAGAAAACTAAGTACATATATATACATCATAGCATAACAAAATAACCATGTAACCACTCCGCTTCAAGAGTCCAGACGCCTAACGAGATGCCTCTCGACCTGCATCTGAAAAACAACATAGTATGGAATGAGAACCGGAGATTCTCAGTATGGTAGAGGTGCCACACACATAATATATAAGGTCCTGAGAATGCCAGAGGCAATCCTAGAATGTCGACACTCAGATTATAGAGCTTAAAGTATTAAACAGAAGCCATAAAAGGTGGTTTACTAAGGATATTTAAACCTAACTTAACTTAACCTTAAATCTAAATCCCATACTGCCATTCCTCCATACCTCCAACTCCATCATGCATTTTCACAGACAACTAAACAAACAAAGGCAAACACAAGAAGGTTACAAGTACTGCAGATAACAAATATACATTTAACATGGCAAGTACATTTAGGCACATCCAGTTAATACACAAGCAAGTAATTCAAGTAATATGCATATGATGCATGCCTATCCTATGGCTGATGAGGCTCATCTGTCGGTTATCCAGCCAACCCGACAAGTCTGAATTGTCCTTAGACTGTCCCCCGACGTGCATCCCCAAGAGTCTATGCATAGATTTTTCTCAAATAATCAATATTGCTCAATGGGGGTAACATTCCCGGGAATTTATATAGTGTCCGATCACACTTACGTCGTAGGGTCAACAGAGTATCGAGTTTTCAACCTGGTACACGTGGTGGCAAGCCACGACACTTAATCCAGGGAATCTCGTATCTCAGATTATTCAAATTCATAAGCCATATAAATAATTCAATTATAATTCATCAACATCCACATCATTCTCAATCGCATCTCATTCATCATTATACGTCAATCATATTCAATCCTTATCCTTCATTGTCACACCTTCCATTCCGTCCATCAATAGTTCCAATTCAAAACATAATTCATTCTTTTCTAAATGAATCAAACTTAAAACATGCTCATTTTCTTAATAACTCTAAATCAAACCATATAACCTTTGAATCTAAATCTTTTTAGATAATCATATAAACAAAATCTCTAATTTTTATAAAATTTCGGCAGCATCTCCTCTAAAACTCGGACTTTGCCACCCTTTTCGGGTCCAAACCTGCATTTTTTTCAATTCAACATACCCTTCCTCATCATCATAACAATCACCATGATAAATCTACCTCAAATCAACAATTAAACTCATACAATATTCAAATCCAACAACCAAAATTCAACTAAGAATCATAGTTCACAAATCCTAGGCTTTTAACACAAAATACCTCAAATCAATAATTTACCAAATCATTAGTTAATCAACAAGCACTAAACCAACCATGTTCATCAACAGTAACATTCAACCATAATTCTCTCCAAATTAACATAACAACATTCACCATCCAAAATTAATAACTAATTATCCAATAAACTTCAACCAAATATATTCATCGACAAATTACTAAACATTAAACATACACCTGCATTCCAACTTATCCTATGGTCGTCTAGCCTAAGTTTTCACAGAACATTATATATTAAATGCAAGAAACCTAAACCATACCTTGCCCGATTTTCACGTAACGACCAAAGCTATTTATTCAAAACCAAGGCAGCCCCTCAAAACTCAACTAATCCGCTTCCTCCAAGTTCCAGTATTCACAATTTCAAACTCCAATTATTTATTCACAACCTAATACACATTCATAATACATATATATCCAATTTAATACTCAAAGCTCAAATTCAATGAAAATAAAATAGAATTATCGTATCCACACCTTACCCAAGCTTCACATAAGCAAGAGTGAACGTTTTCCTCAAGCTAATTGGATCTTAAAACATCAGAAATCAAAGAAATTCAATATTCCCATTAAAAACTCGAAAATTGGGGGAAAAGAGGCTGGAAGTGATTAAACAAGTTACTAGTAAAATTGTTCTGATAGAAACGTAGAGCTTGACGCGGTGAACGCGTGGCCGCAAACGGTGCGGCGATTGGAGCTCGGATCGAAAAGTTACGGTAATTTAAATTCACCGTAAAGGGTTGGAACGTTTTCTCGTTCTCCGATTCCCTTTGCTCGCTGGAACGTGTATATGGAGAGAAAGAGAAAATGTTTGGGTTTCATTTAATGTCCTTTTGGGCTGGTTTGGGCCCACGGGCCCGGTTCATATCCGGTTCGGCCCGTTCGGTCCAATCTTGGACCGATTTCTTCGAAATTAGTGTCAAAATTCTCATTTCGATGAGCTCTATCCTAATTTAATATAATATTCACATTTCTAATCCTCCTTATTAAAAACTAATTTATTGACTAATTATCTACTAATTTAACCGGGGTTTACATCCTACCCACCTAATAAAGAATTTTGCCCTCAAAATTCAAATCTAGTTACCTGAAAAGAGATGTGGATAGTCTTTTCGCATATCTGATTCGAGTTCCCAGGTATGTTCCTCAATACCAGCTCGACTCCAAGATACTTTTACCAATGATACTTCCTTTCCACGTAATCGTTTAATACTAGTATCATCAATTCTCACTGGAAGTATTGGAAGTGTTAGATCTTCTCTTACTTGGATTGGTTCTAGTTCCAGAACATGACTTGCGTCAGGAGTATACTTCCGAAGCTGTGACACATGGAACACATCGTGCAAATTTGAAAGATACGGCGGTAAGGCAATTCTATAAGCCACTGGTCCAATTCTCTTCAGAATCTCAAATGGTCCAATATAACGGGGATTCAGTTTCTTAGTCTTAATAGCTCTTCCCACTCCAGTGGTTGGTGTAACTTTCAAAAAAACATGCTCCCCTTCCTCAAATTCCAAAGGCTTTCGCCTCTGATCAGCATAACTCTTCTGGCGGCTCTGGGCTATAAGCATTCGACTACGAATCTTCTTTATCTGTTCAATCGTTTCAGCTATCACTTCAGGCCCTAATAAACTCCTTTCTCCAGTTTCATACCAACACAACGAAGACTGACATTTTCTGCCATACAAAGCCTCATATGGAGCCATTCCGATGCTCGCATGATAGCTATTATTATAAGCAAACTCTACTAATGGCATATACCGGTCCCAGCTTGCCGGCTGGTCTAAAACACAAGCCATTAGCATATCCTCCAAGGTCTGAATCGTTCTCTATGACTGACCATCTGTCTGAGGGTGATATGCAGTACTTAAACTTAACTGAGTCCCAAATGCACGCTGAAAAGCTCCCCAGAATCTTGATGTAAAGCGAGGATCCCTATCAGATATAATGGTAGAAGGCACACCATGCAACCTGACAACCTCTTTAATATACATTCGAGCTAATTCTTCCATTGTACAACTTATTCAGATAGGAAAAAAGTGAGCTGATTTCGTCAGTCGATCCACAACCACCCAAATAGTGTCACAACCAGACCGGGTTCTAGGCAAACCTATCACAAAATCCATTGCAATACTCTCCCATTTCCATTGTGGAATCTCCAAAGGCTGAAGGGTCCCTGATGGTCTCTGATGCTCAATCTTAACCTTCTGACACGTTAAATATTTAGATACATGTAATGCCACATCATTCTTCATACCTGGCCACCAGAACATCGTTTTCAAATCTTGGTACATTTTAGTGCTCCCTGGATGGATTGAAAACCCGCTCTTGTGAGCTTCCTTCAAGATTCTCTATCGCAGGTCTCCAATATCTGGCACAACAATCCGGTTTTTGAACTTCCACAAACCATCCTGTCCTTCTGACACTCTCCACTGTTTCTCCTGGTCAACTGCTGGTAATACCTTATGTAACGCTTCACTGTCTCGATGAGCCCTCAGAAGTTTTGATTTAAAATCACTTGAAATCTACAACTGACTCAAACACAAAATTCCAGATTCTTCTCTAACTCCCAAATTCAAACCTTGAAATGCCTTCAGTAACTCTTCCTCCCGTAGCATCATCCAAGCTGCATATAAAGACTTTCGACTCAAAGCGTCCGCCACAACGTTCACTTTTCCTGGATGATAGTTCAATTCAAAATCATAATCTTTCAGAAGCTCCATCTACCTCCTCTGACGCATATTCAACTCTTTCTGCTTAAAAAGATACTTCAAACTCTTATGGTCTGAGAAAACAAGAAACTTAACGCCATAGAGGTAGTGCCTCCAAATCTTTAAAGCAAACACAACAGCAGCAAGTTCTTAATCATGTGTCGGGTAGTTCATCTCATGCGGCCTTAACTGCCGTGAGGCGTATGCTACAACATTCTGGTGCTGCATCAGAACACACCCCAACCCTTTCAGAGATGCATCACAATACACTTCAAACGATTCACTTAGTTTAGGTAATACCAATACAGGTGCAGTAGTCAACCTGTGCTTCAATGCTTGGAAACTCTCTTCACATTCCGGAGTCCAGACAAAAGGCGTATCCTTCCTAGTCAATTTAGTTAAAGGTAAGGCGAGCTGTAAAAATCCCTTAATGAATCTGCGATAATACCCCGCCAAACCTAAGAAACTCCTGATCTCTGTTACGGAAGTTGGTCGCTCCCAATTCATCACTGCTTCCACCTTAGCATGATCCACAACTATCCCCTACTTACTCACCACGTGGCCGAGAAACTTCACTTCACTCTTCCAAAACTCACATTTAGACAACTTAGCATACAACTTCTTGTCTCTTAGAATTTGCAGCACAGTTCGCAAGTGATCAGCATGCTCCTCTTCAGTCTTAGAATAAACAAGAATGTCATCAATGAAGACAATAACAAACTTGTCTAGATACGGTCGAAAAATCCTGTTCATATAATCCATAAATACTGCCGGGGCATTAGTTAACCCAAAAGACATCACTGTATACTCATAATGACCATAACGCGTTCTGAAAGCAGTTTTCGGAATATCCTCGTCTCTAACCCTTATCTGGTGATAACCAGATCGCAGATCAATCTTAGAAAACACACCGACACCCTGTAACTGATCCATTAGATTATCGATTCTAGGCAACGGATATTTATTCTTCACAGTGATCTTATTCAATTGCTGATAATCGACACACAACCGCATACTCCCATCCTTCTTCTTTACCAGTAACACTGGCGCTCCCCATGGAGAAATACTTGGTCGGATAAAATGCTTACCCAACAGATCTTCCAACTGAGCTTTCAGTTCAGCCATTTCTAAAGGTGACATCCTATAAGGAGTAATTGAAATCGGACCGGCTCCAGGCACTAACTCAATTGCGAATTCAACTTCCCGGTTAGGTGGAAATTCATTAATATCATCCGGAAACACATATGGAAATTCACATACAACGAGAATCTGCTCTAAACTCTGATCATCACCCGATACTCCCGCAGTTAATAACATAATACCCTAACATTCGGTTCCAGAACAGTTTACTATCATAGAATTCAAATAGTAATTATTCACCACAACCGGTGCTTCTGACCTTTCCGGCATAAACTGTATTGACTTCTCAGAATAATTAAGCAAAACATGATTCTTGGATAACCAATCCAATCCCAAGATGAGATCAAGACCAGTCATAGGCAAACAAATCAAATCATGCACAAATTTACGTTGTTGTACTCGAAAGGAAACTCGTGGACATCCTATCCTAGTCACCATAGCTTCATGAGTAGCATTATATACTTTCAAATCATAACCTAAAACCACCATTCTCAATAACTCATTGGCCTTTTCAAATGCAATAAATGAATGACTTGCTCCTGAATCAAATAAAACATTTAAGATTTTACCAGCCATTTCACAATTACCTCTAATCAGTGTCTCAGATCCCTCAGCACCGATGGTAGAAGTGGTGTATACTCTCCCCGGCTGCTGCACTCTACTAGTCTCATACTTCTTCTTCTCCGGGTAATTACTGGCTATATGTCTGGGCTGTCCACAGGAATAGCACACTCCAAGTCCTAATCTGCACGGAACTCCAGGATGATATTTTCCACACTTCTGACAATTCAGATCCTGCTGTGGCTACTTTCCAAACCTTTTTCCTTGATTAGCAGTAATATTCGGCCTTCTGTAATTACCCTGACCCTAAGTCTGCTGCGGAACAAAGCCTCCACGCTTGAAATTCCTACCTCTCGGAGCAAAGTTCCTCCCTGAAGGCCTCTGAAAAGGCACCCTCAAACTTCCTTTCTCTGCTGCCGCCTTCCTCACACAATCCTTAGCCACCCTACTCTTATTCACCAATTCAGAAAACACCCTGATCTCCATTGGGAAAACGAAGCTCAGAATATCGCTCCGAAGACCTCCCTCATATTTAATACACTTCCATTCAGCAAAATCTTCAGGCGCACCTTGACAGATACGAGAAAAGCGACATAACTCCTCAAATTTACTAGTATACTCAGCAACAGTCATCTGTCGCTGCTTTAACTGCATTAATTCAAATTCCTTGGCATTTCTAGCTGAATTAGGAAAGTATTTCTTATATAACTCTGTCCGGAAAACCTCCCAAGGAATCGCAGCACCATCAGGCTGCAGGATATGTCGTGTTCCCTGCCACCAATACTGAGCTTCACCTTGCAACTGATAAGTCCCAAATTAAACCCATTGCTCTTCAGGAACCTGTTGTGCCTGTAACACCCTTTCCATAGCCTGAATCCAATTATCTGCGTCAGTGGGATTTGAGGTTCCCCTGAAGGTCGGAGGATAAACTTTCAGAAATGTAGCAAGTGTCATTGGACCACCCTCATCATTATTGTTCCCATGATTACCCTGATTTATCTGATTACCCAATGCCTCGGCTGTCGCCTGCATAGCTGCAGCCATATTTCCTATGGCAGCCATAAAGTCTACTGGATCAGTCCCTATGTGAGCAGGAGTAACGGTGCCTGTCCTACCTCTACCTCGCCCGCGACCACGTCCGCGAGTCGACATCTGGTCCCTATACACACCTAACAAGTGATATTAAGTTGATCACTCTCAATATCGCAGGTCTAATGCTTTAAGTTTCAAATGCATGCTCACAAACGTTTATGCCACATATATCAATCAGATATCCTAATAGCACATACACACACATACAGAGAATGCACAGAAGTACAATCAGTCCGTCTTTCAGGCTCTATAGGAACGAACTGCTCTGATACCATAATGTAACACCCTACCACACTAAGCTTTACGCTTAAGTCATAAAACAGAGGTGGTGTGGTATTACGACCTCTAAAATAAAATGAGTACATATAATAGCAGAAGAATTATAATATGCTAGGAGCCTTGAAAAATAGAGGAAACAAAAATCGCGAAATAAAAGCACAACACTCAAGGAACGAGTTAACTTGCATGCTAAGGAAACCATAACTATAGAACATATGATAACAGAAGTAGGAATAGAGTGCCAAAGATACAAAATAACAAGCTCCTAACTCAGCCTGCGAAGTCAAGACTGGCCGGAGAATATTTACACATATATACATACATATCCAAAATCCAAAAGTACATATACACAATCCTGCCTCTCCATAAACCTCTAGGAGGATCAAAAGAACAAGTTATGCGGAGAGAAAACTAAGTACATATATATACATCATAGCATAACAAAATAACCCTGTAACCACTCCGCTTCAAGAGTCTAGACGCCTAACGAGATGCCTCTCGACCTGCATCTGAAAAACAACAACATAGTATGGAATGAGAACCGGAGGTTCTCAGTATGGTAGAGGTGCCACACACATAATATATAAGGTCCTGGGAATGCCAGAGGCAATCCTAGAACGTCGACACCCAGATTATAGAGCTTAAAGTATTAAATAGAAGCCATAAAAGGTGGTTTACTAAGGATATTTAAACCTAACTTAACTTAACCTTAAATCTAAATCCCATACTGCCATTCCTCCATACCTCCAACTCCATCATGCATTTTCACAAACAACTAAACAGACAAAGGCAAACACAAGAAGGTTACAAGTACTGCAGATAACAAATATACATTTAACATGGCAAGTACATTTAGGCACATCCAGTTAATACACAAGCAAGTAATTCAAGTAATATGCATATGATGCATGCCTGTCCTATGGCTAATGAGGCTCATCTGTCGGTTATCCAGCCAACCCGACAAGTCTGAATTGTCCTTAGACTGTCCCCCGACGTGCATCCCCAAGAGTCTATGCATAGATTTTTCTCAAATAATCAATATTGCTCAATGGGGATAACATTCCCGGGAATTTATATAGTGCCCGGTCACACTTACGTCGTAGGGTCAACAGAGTATCGAGTTTTCAACCTGGTACACGTGGTGGCAAGCCACGTCACTTAATCTAGGGAATCTCGTATCTCAGATTATTCAAATTCATAAGCCATATAAATAATTCAATTATAATTCATCAACATCCACATCATTCTCAATCGCATCTCATTCATCATTATACGTCAATCATATTCAATCCTTATCCTTCATTGTCACACCTTCCATTCCGTCCATCAATAGTTCCAATTCAAAACATAATTCATTCTTTTCTAAATGAATCAAACTTAAAACATGCTCATTTTCTTAATAACTCTAAATCAAACCATATACCCTTTGAATCTAAATCTTTTTAGATAATCATATAAACAAAATCTCTAATTTTTATAAAATTTCGGTAGCATCTCCTCTAAAACTCGGACTTTGCCACCCTTTTCGGGTCCAAACCTGCATTCTTTTCAATTCAACATACCCTTCCTCATCATCATAACAATCACCACAATAAATCTACCTCAGATCAACAATTAAACTCATACAATATTCAAATCCAACAACCAAAATTCAATTAAGAATCATAGTTCACAAATCCTAGGCTTTTAACACAAAATACCTCAAATCAATAATTTACCAAATCATTAGTTAATCAACAAGCACTAAACCAACCATGTTCATCAACAGTAACATTCAACCATAATTCTCTCCAAATTAACATAACAACATTCACCATCCAAAATTAATAACTAATTATCCAATAAACTTCAACCAAATATATTCATCGACAAATTACTAAACATTAAACATACACCTGCATTCCAACTTATCCTATGGTCGTCTAGCCTAAGTTTTCACAGAACATTATATATTAAATGCAAGAAACCTAAACCATACCTTGCCCGATTTTCACGTAACGACCAAAGCTATTTATTCAAAACCAAGGCAGCCCCTCAAAACTTAACTAATCCGCTTCCTCCAAGTTCCAGTATTCACAATTTCAAACTCCAATTATTTATTCACAACCTAATACACATTCATAATACATATATATCCAATTTAATACTCAAAGCTCAAATTCAATGAAAATAAAATAGAATTATCGTATCCAAACCTTACCCAAGCTTCACATAAGCAAGAGTGAACGTTTTCCTCAAGCTAATTGGATCCTAAAACATCAGAAATCAAAGAAATTCAACATTCCCATTAAAAACTCGAAAATTGGGGAAAAAGAGGGCTGGAAGTGATTAAACAAGTTACCAGTAAAATTGTTCTGGTAGAAACGTAGAGCTCGACGCGGTGAACGCGTGGCCGCAAACGGTGCGGCGATTGGAGCTCGGATCAGAAAGTTATGGTAATTTGAATTCACCGTAAAGGGGAGAAAGAGGAAATGTTTGGGTTTCATTTAATGTCCTTTTGGGCTGGTTTGGGCCCACGGGCCCAGTTCGGGTCCGGTTCGACCCGTTCGGTCCAATCTTGGACCGATTTCTTCGAAATTAGTGTCAAAATTCTCATTTCAATGAGCTCTATCCTAATTTAATATAATATTCACATTTCTAATCCTCCTTATTAAAAACTAATTTATTGACTAATTATCTACTAATTTAATCGAGGTTTACACATTACAGTAACTTGAAAGAATGTCATAGATTCAACCCCCCTTCTCTAAGCCTTCTACAACCTTAAAGCTTTTTCTTATAAAATCTCACATTTTGTCTTTTACCAATGAAACACAGACAGACTAAACTGAGAAAAAGAAGTATTCAATGAAAGCCATGAAGGAGAAGAATAAACAGCTCAAAGAGCTATGGGAACCAAACGTGTGCTCTCACTCCTTACTCAATCCTTGGCTGTTCACCCCTATTATAGAAGAGTGAAGCTTCCAGGGCTTGAAAAACTTCTTCAGCACTTTTCGGTTCTCTTCTCCCAATATACAGATGTGGCAGCGGCGTGACAGAGGAGAGAGAGGGTAGAAGAAGTGACCAAATTAAACATACAACCATACCTTCAATCTTCTCTTTCAACCTTTTTCTTCAATAAAATTGAATCTGAGTCGTGCATTTTTACTTTGGCTCCAAGTCTTGATTCTGAGCATTGATGTAGTTCTGACCCATGAAGGCTTCACGTTTTTCATTTTTGCTTCTTCCATGCTAGAGACTCTGAGGCTTTCCTCTTCACAAAAATAAAAATAAACTTTCTGTTATGCCTTCATCAAAATTGATTTGCTTCTGATTGAAGCTTTTCTTTCCTTTGTTGGCAAAGAAATCTTTTGGCCTTTCTTTACAAAACTTTCTTCTATAGAAAAAATTTTTCTTAGCCTTTTTTCATAGGCTTTTCTCTGTGGCTTCTATTTTTCTTCTATCTTCTTCTTTGAGTGATTGATTTTACCAAAACAAGAGAGAGGAGAGAGAAGGGAGGAAGCAAGAAGGGTTTTGGTGGATGCTTTCAATACAGATTAAATTGAATTGAATTTGGAGTTTCGGTTACCAAGAAAGTAATTAATTGAATTGAAATTTGAGTTCTAGTAACCAAGATATGAAGACTTCGCAAAGTGGGACCCTTTGATTTTGTGATCACCGTATGGGCTCTTGAAGGCTTTGGGCAACTTTGGTTCTCTTCCTTTTAATTTATCAAGTTTGTTTCATGGGCTTGTGATTGGGCTTGTCTTTTCTTTCTCAAATTTCAGCCACTAAGTTTTGGATAAGTATTTGTAATGGAATTTGACCAAAGAGAATGTTGACTTAGACTTTAGACATTTGTTCCTTGGGCCAACTTGTTTATTTTTATTTCCTACACATAATATGTGGCTTATTTTCTTTTTCTTGGTTCAGTAACTTGTTTTCAATCAATTTGGAATAGGATGAATTTGTTTATTGATCAAGGTGTGCTTGTTTAATTTGGGCCACAATTAATTTGCTTACCAGCATACTTAAACCAAATAAATCAAACAAACAATTAGTAATAATTTTAATAAATATTTAATCAATATTTTAATAATGTTTGATCATCATTTTAATATTAGCTGTCCAAACTCAACATAAGATAATCCCAAACTTTTTCTTCATGTATATCCTCTAGTTGTATTGGTTGAATCGATAATCAAATCTATGGAACTATTAGATTATTGGGCTGGAATATTAATTTAACTACTGAGTCATAGGTTGAATTCGTTAATTTGATCATAATTAAAAAATTATATAAAATATTTTTTTCTCTTTTTTTAATAAATATATTTTTTATTTTATTTTGTATTAAATTAATTATTATTTTTAAATTTTAATGATTCATCAATTAATTTATATTTATTATATTCTTAAAATTTATAAAAAATAAAAATTATAATCATAAAAATAGAAAACAAATTATATTAATAAAAACTATTTTTTTAATTATAAATATAATTTTATTTTATTTATATAATATATTTATAAAAAACACTATGTATAACAAATAATAATTTTATTTAATTTGATCAGATTTTATTATATTTAAATGAATTGATTTATTTGTGTTTAACGGATTTTTATTAAATTTAGCCAAATTTAATTAGGTTAATTATTAACTAGTTCAAATAATGATTCAATCCGAGTTGATAAATAAAAGATTGAGTTTTCGAGTAGATTAACCAGATTAAACGAGTTTGATAAGTATGTCTTCAAGCTTTCAATCGAAGGAGTCTATGAGGTAGCGTTTGTTTGCAGAAACTGAAACTGAGACTGAGACTGGGGGACAAGAATTTAGTATTATGTTTGTTAAGTTAGAGACTGGCACTTAAATTTGTAGCTCTATCTCCAAAATTTCAGTACCTCCAAAAAGTATGGACATTGGAGACTGAAATTTTTAAAGATAGAGACTGATGCACCACTATTTTGTGGTATATTTTGTGTGGAATTGAGTGAATTTTATCCATTATTCTCACGCTTATTAATATAATTCGCATGTTTTATATTTTCCTTCCTAATTCTCTGCTACAATTGAAAACATGCTTCTTTGGCCTTAAATTTGCTAATTTTAATTCTCTCTTATTACTATTCGATGTCGTCATATGTGTGTTAAGTGTTTTCAGGGTTTATAGGGCAGGAATGACTTAGAGGATGGAAAAGAAGCCTGAAAAAGTGGAAGGAACACAAGAAAACAAGTATTTCAGAATATGGTAGCGACGCGCACGCGTGTACGACGCGTATGCGTGACTGGTGCAGTAGACATACGACGCTCACGCATGGCTGACACGTACGCGTGATTGAGCCAATGTCTAAATGACGCACAGGCGTAGGCGTCAGTCCAGCGACGCGTACACGTGACGAACATCACGTGCTGCAATTTACAGAAAACGCTGGGGCGATTTCTGGGCTGCCTTGGACCTAGTTTCAGACCCGAAAATACTAATTAGAGGTTGCAGAGTGAAGATTGAAGGGGAAAATGATTCATTCATACAATTTTAGGTTTTAGATGTAGTTTTCTAGAGAGAGTGGCTCTCTCCTCTCTCTAGGTTTTAGGGCTTCTTCTTCCAATTTCTCCTTAGGTTCAGGTTCAATCTTCCTTTAATGTAGTTTTTGTCTTATTTTTATTTGTTCTAGCACTTTAGTTATTTACTTCTCTCATTGATTCCTTTTATTTTGCTAATTTAGTTTATGAGTTCATGTGTTACTCTCAATTTTCATTATTGCAATTTATGTTTCACGTTTCTTATTGTTCAATTGCTTTGTTATTGTTATTTCTTTGCTTTGGTTAGTCTTAGATTTTGCTATGTCTTGTTAGTTTTCTCTGTTTTTATTTTATGCCTTTCAAGTATTTGATAAAATGTTTGGTTGGATTTTAAATTAGATTTTATGTTCTTAACTTGGATTGATCAATTAGAGACTCTTGAGTTATCAAAATTTTTTTGTTAATTGGTGATTGAGACTTGTTGGTTGGCTTAGGCTTCACTAAATCTAGTCTTTGATTAGGACTTGTGAACTTAAGTTAATTTTGCTCACTTGACTTACCTTCAATTGTTAGAGGTTAACTAAGTGAAAGCAAAAGGCAATTACCATCACAATTGATGATGATAATGAGGATAAGAATTCTAATTCTCAATCCTTGCTAGGACTTTTCTTAGTTGTTATTTTATTTCCTTGTTATTTACTTTCTTATCCTTATTCCAAAACCCAAAAATATACTTTCCCATAATCAATAATAACTACACTTCCCTGCAATTCCTTGAGAGACGACCCGAGATTTAAATACTTCGGTTAATTTTATTAGGTTTGCTTAAGTGACAAACAATTTAAATATTGATTGAGATTTAATTGTCAGTTTAGAACTATACTTGCAACGCGACATTTTTGTGAAAAATCTTTACTGACATTTTTCTTCTGTCAAATTTTTGGCGCCGTTGCCGGGGAGTTGCAAATGTGTGCCTTATTATTGGTTATTGTGAATATTGTGAATATATTTGCATTTTGTTTCTTTGTTAGTTGTTTCTAGTTTTAGGAGTTTATTTTCGTTATTTCTTATTAGTTTTTATTTTTATTTTCTCTCGTTACTTTGAATTCTCACCCCTTTGGCTATGAGTGTGGTTACAATAATGTTGTAAGAAGTGGAGACTACAATAAAGGCTTGCATCAAGGATGGGACAATCAAAGATGGGAGGAGTCACAAGGATTTGATCAACCCTCTTGGAAATAACCTCCTCCAATGTACTATGAGCAACAACCATTCTATGATGCATACCAAGACAATGGTTATGGTGGACCTATTCGTGACAATTAACAACCACCACCATATACCTATGAACCCCCTCCTCATCAATATAGCCCTCAACCACCATACTCACAAGCCCCATACCACCAAACACTTTCATATGATCCTAACCCATATCCACCATACCAACCATCTTATGAGCCAAATGAACCATACATAGAGCCACCCACCTTCCAACACAACTACTCCCAAGAATCACCACCTCAATATACACCACATCCAATGTATGCGAGCTTTCAACCACAATATGATCCTAATTATGTTAGCCAAGCGGAACAAGAGCAACAGAATCATTTTAAGGAAACAATGGATCGACTTCAAGCAACTATCATCAAATGGAGCGAGAGGAAAGCCAAAAAGCACACGAAGCTCTCATGGCTAACAAATCTCAACTTGAGAACAATGGACTGGAGTGCTTTGTGCAACAAGTGGAAAAGATGGAGAGTGTTGAACCGCCACACAGTTATCATGATGACCCACCTCCCTATCATGAACCTTTCCTCCCAAGTAATGAACCCTCATATCCACTCCAATCTCCAATGGATGACACTCTTGGTGTTCTTCTTCAAGAGCAAAGAGAGATGCAGTGGACGACACTAGAGTTTATAGCTACCTTGACCGAGGTAGTAGATAATTTATCTTCACTATAATTTGACACTCAAGGAACTCTCATGTGGCTACATGTGGAGAATCTAATGAAGAGTGTAGCATGAAGGAGAGACTAGGAACGTCGGTGAAAAGTGAGGAATGTGACTTTGTACTGGAACAATTGGAGGAAGCCGTAATTGTTGAAGAGAAAGAAATGGTTGAAGACTTAGGAGATGCTTAACCACCATGGGAATCGAGAGTTGTAGAGCATTCCTCCAAGAAGCTTGAAATTAATGTTGAGGAGGGTAGTGCATAACCTCCAAGGCATATTCCCTATGAAGAATTGGATGGAATAGATCAAGAGGCAAGTTCCCTTGGTGATGATGATCATGCATCAAGCCCTCCTAATGATGAATTTGTATCCCCAAATGAACTCCTTGAGTTTGAAGAACCTTCTCTGATTGAGCTGGAGAATGATGTGGAAGTGGAAGTCCTTCGGCAAGGTTGGACGGGAGTTGAATATGCTTTGTCAAGATCATTGGAGATCTCTCTACCTAGGTTGTCGTCTACTCCTTCATTTGAGTGGGTAAAACTTATCTCTATTCGCTTTACTGGCCCACTTGAGTATGGTATTCTTGAAACAGATGGCCAACTTAGGAGGCTTTGTGGAATGAAGCGTAAGAGACAGATGTTTAGTGGTTGGAGTTGCAAACCAAGGCTCATCAAGGTTGAGATTTCAAGAGCTAGATGCAAAGGCTTGACTGGTGATAATTTAGTTGGATATAAGAGAATAGTTTGGTACTTCATTGAGAATTCGAATTGCTTGCCACCCGGTTGGAACAATGATGATCAGCATAGAGACGGGTGTGAAAACAAGATTTAGGATCCCGGCATACAAGAGAATCAACTTTGGGAGCTTCTATGCTTGTGAAGAACTTCATCAAGGCTTGATGAATTCACTTGGAAATGTCGGAGTTTATTAGAAGTCCAAGCATTGGTGGAAGTTTCAAGATGAGTTCAAGCACAAGCCACCATGACAACGGGCTCACCAAATGTCCAACTTAAGGACTTTAACTAAAAGTGCTAAGTGGGAGACACCCCACTATGGTAAATTCTTTATAATTTCCCTTTTGTTTATATTAGTAATAAGTTAAATTCTCATTTTTAGTTATGTTTATTTAGTTTAATTTATGGTTTAGTTGTTTAATAATTTCTGGCATTGATATAAAAAATACAACGCGTGCGCATGGCAGATGCGCACGCGTGGAACCCATAAAATGGATCATGCGAAAACGGTGCTGGGATGATGCGAGCGCGCGGCCTGGACAGAGAGTTGTGCCAAGATCGCGCTGGCGGGGTGCTAGGGCATAGCCAACCCCACGCGTGCACATCACTGACGCGTACACGTCACCTGCGTTTTTTGCCTTCCATGCGTAGGCATGGACGACACATGCGCGTCGATACCAAAATTTTGATGGTCCAATACTTCAAACAGAGAGTTGGGATGCCATTGTGCGAGTGTTGTGCGCGGAGCACAATTCACTTCCACGCGTACGCGTGACTGACGCATACGCGTCACTTCCTTATTCTGCAACCCACGCGTACGCGTGGGCGACGCTTATGAATCGCATCCTGTTTTTCATTTCTTCCTCCTTTCTTCTCTCCTTTCTCCTTCTTTCTTCTTCCTTTCTTACATTCTTATTCTCTCACTTTTCAAAAGTTCACTTATCATTTTACTTATCTTTCACTGTCTTTTACAAATTGCATTTGCATACTATCATTCATTGCACCTTCACTTTGTGCATGTTTTTATTTTCTTTTATAAGTTTGCTAATTTTTCATTGGTATTAAATTTTCTTACTCAACTATTGCATATTTCTTGCATTATTTTGGGTGCTTCTTGACTTGTTTAGTATTTATTCCACTTGCCCCTTTGCTTATATTATTTTCTCACTTGCATGTTGTAGCTACCATATAGTTGAGAACCTTATTATTTGGCAATAGCCCACCTATATTTTATTTCTTTTCATATCTTTGTTTGTGGGTTATTTTTCTTCCTTTTTCCCTTCTTTCAGGATGGCCACCAAAAAGAGAAAGGAAAAACTTCTAAATGGGACAACAGACAAGTCCATTTGCACAATCTGTTCAAAAAACTTGTCAGTTGTAGCCACCCGTCCACTTGCACATCTTTGCATGCACTGAGGACGGTGCAATCTTTAAGTGTGGGGAGGTCGATACCGACTTTCATTGGTTAGTTACTTTCTTTTCAACACCAATGTTTAGTTTTCTTTGTTACTGAGTTTCTGCATTGCATGATCAGTTGCATGGTAGTTAGTTGCTTGCATTTATGTCTTACTTGGTTGAAATGATCATTTCTTTTCCAAGAAACTATTTTATAGCATCTCACTAATTTGAGTTAAAAAAATTTTGTTGAACTTGCTTGAAGAATTTATTTTGGAACATGGTTTAAAGCTCGAACAAATAAAACCAGTGAGATTTTGAACCCATTTGATTGGTTGTATTTTATCAACCAATATTTTATTTTGGTGTGTATTGTTCTCTCTAAAATTGTGATCTATATCTTGCTTGATTCTATATTTCTATGGTTTGATGTATGCATACACTTATATGATTGAGGCCATTGTTCACTATAGCTCACATACCCATATGGCCTTACCCTTTTCATTATCCTTTGCAACCCAATGTAGAGCCTATTTTACCCCATTTGTTCTTTACTTTAACTCATCACTAACTCTAAGCGGAAAACAATAATGTCCTTAAATTTGAATCCTTGGTTAGCCTAGACTAGTGAGAGTGCTCCTAAATTAAGTGTGGAGAAATTGGGTTTGGAAATGTTTGGTTTGGAAATTGGGTATTGTATCTTTTTATGAGAATGTGAAAAGAATGTTGAGGACATGTTGATGCATTCAATACCTTAATCATATGCATTAAGAAAAACAAAATAAAATAAAATAAAAAGAAAAAAAAAAGAGAAAAAGAAAAGAAAAAATGAGCAAATAATAAACGGGGACAAAATACCTCAAAGTAAATGGTGGTAGCAATGCATATGAGTTGTACTCAAATTTGGATGCATGAATATGTGACAAAACATAGTTAAGGGGTGGTTAGGTTTTATATTCTGATTACATAGATTGTCTAAGTTAGGTGGAAAGTTTAGGTTAATTAAGGATTCAGATTTTAGTCCACTTAACCAAATACATTCCTACCTTGACCCTAACCCCATTATAACCCTTGAAAAGACCTCTTGATATGTGTATTTGTGCATTAAACTTTGTTGATTGGTAGAAGAAGAGCAAGTCTTAGAAAGCAAGCTTAGTAGAGAATCGAGAGAATCGACCCTTAAACACCAGAGTGAATAGAGTATATACACTTCCAGTGAGGATTCGATGCTCGATTATTTGTTCCCGACTTTCATGAGCTATCTTCTTTGCAAGTCTATTTGAACTTTATTTTGAGATTTGAATTAGTGGAATCCAGTTTATGTTTATTCTTGGAGAATTTGTTTACTTTTAACTAAGTAGATAGAAACATTTAGCATGTAGCTGCATTCATATAGATAGGTCGCATTTCATAAATCCTACCATCCATCTTCACTCTTCGGGTTCTCTTGAGCTTAGCATGAGGACATGCTAATGTTTAAGTGTGGGGAGATTTGATGCACCACTATTTTGTGGTAAATTTTGTGCTGAATTGAGTGGATTTTATCCATTATTCTGACACTTATTAATATAATTTGCATGTTTTATATTTTCCTTCCTAATTCTGTGCTACGATTGAAAACATGCTTCTTTGGCCTTAAATTTGCTAATTTTAATTCTCTCTTATTACCATTCGATGCCGTGATATGTGTGTTAAGTGTTTTCAGGGTTTATAGGGCAGGAATGGCTTAGAGGATGGAAAAGAAGCATGCAAAAGTGGAAGGAACACATGAAAATAAGTATTTCAGAATCTGGTAGCAACGCGCACGCGTGTACGACGTGTACGCGTGACTGGTGCATTAGACATACGACGCGCACGCGTGGCTGACGCCTACGCGTGGCTGACGCCTACGCGTGGCCAGTGAGAAGTCCAGCGACACGTACGCGTGGCCGACGCGTACGCGTGACAAGCGTCACGTCCTGCAATTTACAAAAAATATTGGGGGCGATTTCTGGGCTACCTTGGACCCAGTTTTAGGCCCGAAAATACTGATTAGAGGCTGCATAGTGAAGCTGGAAGGGGAAAATGATTCATTCATACTTTTATTCATACAATTTTAGGTTTTAGATGTAGTTTTCTTAAGTTCAGGTTCAATCTTCCTTTAATGTAGTTTTTGTCTTACTTTTATTTGTTCTAGTACTTTAGTTATTTACTTCTTTTATTGATTCCTTTATTTTGCTAATTTAGTTTATGAGTTCATGTGTTACTCTCAATTTTCATTAATGCAATTTATGTTTCACGTTTCTTATTGTTCAATTGCTTTGTTATTGTTATTTCTTTACTTTGGTTAGTCTTAGATTTTGCTATGTCTTGTTAGTTTTCTCTGTTTTTATTTTATGCCTTCCAAGTGTTTGATAAAATGTTTGGTTGGATTTTAAATTAAATTTTTATGTTCTTAACTTGGATTGATCAATTAGAGACTCTTGAATTATCAAAATTCTTTTGTTGATTGGTGATTGAGACTTGCTGGTTGGCTTAGGCTTCATTAAATCTAGTCTTTGATTAGGACTTGTGAACTTAAGTTAATTTTGCTCACTTGACTTACCTTCAATTGTTAGAGGTTAACTAAGTGAAAGCAAAAGGCAATTACCATCACAATTGATGATGATAATGAGGATAGGAATTCCAATTCTCAATCCTTGCTAGGACTTTTCTTAGTTGTTATTTTATTTCCTTGTTATTTACTTTCTTATTTCTTATTCCAAAACCCAAAAATATACTTTCCCATAACCAAAAATAAATACACTTCCGTGCAATTCCTTGAGAGACGACCTGAGGTTTAAATACTTCGGTTAATTTTATTGGGTTTGCTTAAGTGACAAACAATTTAAATATTGATTAAGGTTTAATTATCGGTTTAGAACTATACTTGCAACGCAACATTTTTGTGAAAAATCTTTACCGACATTTTCCCTCCGTCAGAGACAGAAACTTTAATAATATTTTGTACCCAAAATACCTTATTCTAATTAATTAATTTCAACTTTACCCTTTCGTCAAATCAGATTAGGACTTCAGTCAAATAAATCAACTTGTCTAAATAAAATTATTTAATAGCTAATCAAAACAATTTTTTCTTGCGGATTTCAGATTGAGTAGCTAGTCAAAACATCGATCAAGAAATAGTAACACAACACAAGATTGAATCAACTTGTCCAACTAAAATTATTTATAGCTAATCAAAACAAATTTTCTTTCAAATTTCAGATTGAATAGCTAGTCAAAATAGCGATCAAGAAATAGTAATATAACACCAAATTATACTTAATCTTGTCAATCGGACAGATCAATTTGAGAGAATACATTCCCAATTCAAGATTACACACTAATGTGCACTAATTTTGATAAGAAAAAAGAGTGATAATAGGAACATAATTATGATAAATAGTTCTCAAGTCATCTTCTTTGTTTTTTTACATAGTAATTATCATAAATAAATTTATAAAATTAACAATCACAAATTCACAAATCAGCAATTAACAAGCACAAATAAGGTAAAAAAGATTTATATAATATGCAAACGATGGAATCAACACTCAGCAATCACAAATTTCCAAATCTTAAAAAAAAAAAAAGATGATACAAAAATCAGAAATATAAAGCAAATGAGGGCAAATCAGAACTCAGAAATCACAACTTCCGAAATTTTCAACAATTGATGAAGTGCAAATCAGCAATTTTAAGTAAATCAGGGCAAATCTCAAATCAGAAAATGAGGGTTTTACACATTTTCATCCATACGAGGCCAAATCAAAAAATGAGGGATTCACAAATCAGAAAATGAGGGAATCAAAAATGCCATACAAAATTATCAACTTTGAACTTCACAAAATTAACAAGCAAATAAGGTAAATTGACAGAAGATACCAGGTCCATTGACAGAGAAACAGTAGAGACCAGAGGCACAGCTCCGAGACGGTGGCAAACGACAGCAACGTCACAAACCTTGGGGAGCAACTGGCTCCACAAAGATGAACCGATGGAGAATTGGAGACGTGCCGTCGTCGTTCGGATCCTTGGAGGTGCTACCGGCAGCGGGTCAGACTAGAGGATTCCTTCACGGGAAAGCAGAGGAGAAAGGGTAGAGGAGAGGAAAAAGGGGGTTAGAGTTGCATGCTGAGAAAAATAAAATTGGATTTGGAGGTTAGGATTGTTAATTAAAATTAAAGGCATTTTTGTAATTTTAAATATTTAGTCTCAACTTTTATTTTAAACCAAACGGGATACTGAGACATAAATCAGTCTTGTACACTTCTACATCAAATACAATACTAATACTTATTTCTATCTTTGTCTCTTAGTCTTTGTCTTTTTGTCTCTTTGTCTTTGTCTTTTAGTCTCTATCTCGCAAACAAACGCTACCTGAGTGAACCCAACATTAAGTGCATCCTAAATTCCTAATAACGAGAATCATGCTGGGACATATTCTTCTTCTAGCACCAAAGACACGAGCTTTGATATCGATACTCGATCCTATAAACCTCTTGAGAAAAAAATCCAGTGTGTAATAATGCACATTAATAGTTATCAAAATAAAATATATAATGCATATTAAAAATATATAAAATCATTTATATAAAGATAAAGTATTAAATTGGTTTCCTACCTTTGGACGTAATCATGTTTTGGTCGTTAAGGTTTAAAGTGTCTTATTTAAATCAAAAAAAAATTCATTTAACTTCAATATTCCCATCGTGAGGTCAAAATTAAATAATTAACGAAGTATCCTACATAAGATCGATAATATGAAAAATAAGTACAAGCTCCAGAAACACAAAATCAACCATGCATGCATCAATATATCTTAAAGGAAAAACAACCATTTGTACCCATAAACTTTACGAATGCTGATAAAAATACTCATTAAAAAAGGAAACTAACGTTGTATCCATTAAAGATGGATTCCGTACGACAAAAGTACCAAAATCCTAAATTTATGTTGACTTTTTAATAAAATTCTAGAATTATCCCCACTATTATCTTTAACATCAACTCTCAACCATCTCTTCTTTCCCACTCAAACTTTTACATCCCTCCATTACCACCACCTTAACCACCTTCTTTTTTCTCTGCTACTCCACCACTGCTACATGACGGCATTTCCATCTTCATGAACCCATCTCCAAGAAACTTGATCACCGACACAACCTCTCCAACCGGATCCCTCTCCTCCTTTCTCTCCCCCTCTTTCCCAAACCCCGCGTCATCTTCGTCACGATCAACGCCACGCACCTCCATTGCTGTTGTGGTTATTATCGGAGTCATTTTCTGTAACAGCCCAGACCACCCGCTAGCACGATATTGTCCGCTTTGGCACACAAGGCCTCACGGTTTTGCCTTTGACGATAGGGATGCTAGCCGAAGCCCCCCACACTCACTCGTCAAAACGCGTCATGCTAGGGAGAGGTATCCACACCCTTATAAGGCATGCTTCGTTCCCCTCCCCAACCGATGTGGGCCTTACAATCCATCCTCCTAAGGGAGCCCAGCGCCCTCGCTGGCACATCGATCCGGGTTCTGGCTCTGATACCATAATGTAACACCCTACCATACAAAGTCTTATGCTTAAGTCATAATTCAGAGATGGCAAGGTATTACGACCTCTAAAACAAAAATTTAGTACGTATAGTAGTATGAATAATTGATTATAACTAGGAGCCTTTGTAGAAAAAGGGGGTAAACAAAAACCGTAACTCGAACGGGCAACACTCCGATCGACAACGTAACGAACCGGGATAAGCTAACGCGAGATCATATATATAAAGAGTGTCAAAAACAAGAATATCAAGACTCAAAACCCGGCTGCGAAGAGAACCGGTCCGAGCATAGCAATATATACATATTATAAAATAAGGAAACCCCAAAGGAAACCCAAAGGGACACAAATACAGAAAACCTATTCTCCAAAAATCCCCTCTAGAAGGAGTCATCACAGTTTGTATTATTTAATGGAGATAAAAGTATCTAAACAAGATATATAACCCAAAACAGAGTCCCGAGAACAAAGGATCTTCGCTAATCCAGAAGTCTCCAGCATGCCTCAACGAGAAGCCTCGCGTCCTGCATCTGAAAACCACAAAATCCGCATGGGTGAGAACCAGAGGTCCCCAGCACGGTAACAGCTTCCACATATATAATACATAATAATAGAGGAAAGCCGAAGGCAAATCCTAGAACTTCCTCCAGATAATATCAAAGCTTATAAACAAGCTAAACCGTAAGTGGCAACTGACTAAAGATTCTTCAGTCTAACTAATACTTCCCTTTCCAATTCCTTCAGACCTCCCAACCACCAGCAGGAGTATAATATAGCAAACACAGTTATATCAGACAAGAGATTTACAAATAGGAACAGATAAGGCATTTAGGCAATTAGCAAGTAATATGCAGTCAAATAGGCAATCTCAAACAATTCATGTAGTATGCTTATGATGCATGCCTGTTCCTAGTGGCTGATGATATCATCTGTCGGTTATAGAGCCAACCCGACAAGTCCTGGTAGCTAGCCATTGGACTGTCCCTCTGTCGTGCATCCCCAACTCGAGTTATACTCATCATAAACTTGATCATAATCATGATCCATATCCATCACCCTCACTGGTGAATATTTATCCATCACCATCACTGGTGAATATTTATGGGGGCGAGCTCATCCGGGCCTTTCACAGTGCCCGGCCACACTTACGACATTGGGTTAACAGAGCTTCGAGTCTCAACCTGGAGCACATGGTGGCTAGCCCTTGCTACTACCCAGGGAAACCCTCATCTCCAATGGTGGAAGTGCCAACATTCACAATTCATTCAACAGCATATATGCATTTATACTTAGCCATAAACATGGCTCTGCCGCCACACGGCATAATCTAGCCATCCGGCTCACGGTTAAATCCATAACCAGCCAATTCATTAACAATTACGGCCATTCGGCCCATGGCATAACAAGCACTTCCACCGCCATCCTCCACATCTCACATAATCATCTTTGATCCTCATGGATCATTCATTTTTCCCTTGCTTCACTCGCAAGTTACCACATTCACTAGCCCTTTTTCTCATGCTAGGCATATCATAATGATTTAAGACATACGTGGTGAGATTGGAGGCTTAGAAGTATGAAGTTTGGCTTTTAAAACTCAAAAATCAACTTTGGGATGAAAACAGGGCCACGTGTACGCGCACTCCACGCGCACGCGTGGATGATGCTTTCTCGAAGAACGGCGCATACGCGCCAAGTGCGCCTACGCGCGAGGGGTCATTCTGCTAAAAATTTTCTAAGTTAAAAGCTGCAGAATTCACAGATTCAACCCTCAATCTTCCGACGGTCATAACTCTCTCATTTTAAATCATTTTTCACCCGTTCTTCGAACGGCATGGACATCCCGGATCCAATTTCATTTCTAAACAGAATTGGCACAAATCAAAGATCCGTAGTCCAAGTTATGTCCCGTCAAAGTATGCCCAAAAACTATATTTTCATTCAAAACCACAAAGTGCCATTTTCAAAACAAGCCACTTTCAACTCTTTTCAAAATCAATTAAAACATGCCAATTTCATCCCTTTTCTTTGAAATCAATCAAAGTGTACCAAATTCAACAACAAGCCATCCTCAACTCACGCATTGACATTTTACCAAAATTCTCAAAACTACCTCCAACCATTTTAACACTTCTCAATCAAAAGGCCAAAGGATAAACACAATATTATGTCATACATCCTTCTCATCCCAATTTCTAACAATATCAATTTTCAATCAACCATCATTATACATAATCATCATACTCACCAACAATATGGCACCACCCATCAATTCAACCTCAATCATTCATTAAGCATATATCACAACATGCATTTTCTCACATATCACACAATCAAGGCATCAATATTCATAATCACACATATGATCACATCATATATCTCAACCATTCCACAACATCATCAATTCAATGCCTATCTTAGGGCCTCTAGCCTAAGTATTTCCTACCACATTACATATTAGATACGGGAAACCGAAACCATACCTTAGCCAATTTCCCAAGCTCAACCGGAGCACTTCCAAACCACTTGTCCACAAGCTCTCAAGGTATCAACACCTCCAAGAACAGATTTTATCACACAAAACCCTCTTCCAAGCTTTCCAAAATCACCAATCAAGCTCCAATATTCACATATACACAACCTAAGCAACAATCATCATACCCATACACAACATCTCAATGCCCAAACCTCATAGAACAACAAATTACACTAGGGTTGAGAATCTTACCACACCCAAGGTCCAAAGAGACAAGATTAACCTTCTTCTTCAAGAGAGTTGGGTCCTATAACATCAAAGAACCCAAAATCTCAACATTTTTGCTCATGAAACTCGAAATCAAGGGCTGGAATTTCGAACAGTAAAACGTGGCTTACCTCAAGATTGATTGTATGGGTTTTATAGAGCTCTCCGCGGTGAACGCGTGGCCGCAAACGGAGCGGCAATCGGAGCTCTAGATCAAAAGTTATGGTGGTTTGAAGATCAAGTGAGAGAAGGAAGTTGAGAGAGTGTTCTTCCCTCCATGGCCTCCATTTCAGCGTGTTTAGTTTCTCAAATGAGGAGAGAGAGTGCTGAAAACTAGGGTTTTGGTTTAGTTTAGTTGGGCCAAGGGCCCACATTGGATCCGATTGGCCCGGTTTGGCCCGTTCGGTCCAATCTTGGTCCGATTTCTATAAAATTTGTACCGAAATTCTCGTCTCAATTTCCTCTATCATATTAAGCCATAAAAATAACATTTTTGGCTTTCTAGAATAAATTCTCATTTATGGGTTAATTAGCCGTTAATTAACCGGATCTTACATTCTACCCACCTAATTGGGAATTTTGCCCACAAAATTCAAATTCAAATTCAATTACCTGAGAATAAGTGCGGATAATCCGTTCGCATCTCCGACTCAAGTTCCCAAGTGTGTTCCTCAACACCGCCTCAACTCCAAGCCACTTTGACTAATGAAACCTCTTTTCCACGCAACCGTTTGATACTAGTATCATCAATTCTGACTGGAGCCACTGGAAGCGTCAAATCTTCTCTTAACTGAACCGATTCGGGTTCTAACACATGGCTAGCATCAGGAGTGTACTTTCGAAGCTGCGACACGTGAAATACGTCGTGCAGGTTTGAAAGATGGGGTGGTAGAGCCACCCGATACGCCACCGGCCCAATCCTCTCCAAGATCTGAAATGGACCAATGTATCGAGGATTCAACTTCTTTGCTTTAATCGCTCTACCTACTCCTGTGGTCGGAGTAACTTTCAGGAAAACATGATCTCCTGCCTCAAATTCTAAGGGCTTCCGCCTCTGATCGGCGTAACTCTTTTGGCGACTCTGCGCCGTAAGCATCCTGTCTCGGATTTTCTTGACTTGTTCAGTGGTCTCAGCTATCATTTCCGGCCCCAACAAGCCTTTCTCTCCAGCTTCATACCAACATAGCGGAGATTGACATTTCCTCCCATACAATGCCTCATACGGAGCCATTCCGATGCTCGCATGGTAACTATTATTGTATGCAAACTCTACTAACGGCATATACCGATCCCAACTCGCCGGTTGGTCCAAAACACAAGCTCTCAACATATCCTCTAGTGTTTGGATCGTCCTCTCGGATTGACCATCTGTTTGAGGATGGTACGCTGTACTCAAGCTTAATCGAGTTCCAAAAGCTTTCTGAAATGCACCCCAGAACCTCGAAGTGAAACGAGGATCTCTATCAGAGATTATAGTAGCAGGTACACCATGGAGTCTCACAATCTCCTTTATGTATAACCGAGCTAGCTCCTCAAGGGTGTAAGTCATCCGAACGGGTAAAAAGTGAGCTGACTTCGTCAGTCGGTCCACGATCACCCAGATAGCATCAAAACCAGTACTAGTCCTTGGCAATCCCGACACAAAGTCCATTGCAATACTTTCCCATTTCCATTGCGGAATCTCTAAAGGTTGCAACATCCCGGAAGGTCTTTGATGTTCAATCTTTACCTTTTGACAAGTTAAGCACTTTGAAACATATTCCGCCACATCATTCTTCATACCCGGCCACCAAAACATCGCCTTTAAATCATGGTACATCTTAGTACTCCCCGGGTGAATGGAGAATCCGCTTTTGTGTGCCTCCTTTAAGATATCTTGCCTCAAAGTGCCAACATCCGGCACAATGATCCTACCCTTGAATCTCCATAACCCATCTTTTTCTTCCGACACTCTCCACTGTTTTCCTTGCTCGATAGCCAGTAAAACCTTCCATAACGCTTCATCGTTTTCATGAGCCTTTAGGAGTTCGGACTTAAAGTCACTTGAGATTTCTAATCGGCTCAAACACAAGGTTCCAGATACTTCTCGAGCACCAATTTTTAGACTCTCGAATTCCTTGAGCAACTTTTCCTCTTGTAGCATCATGTAACAGCCCAGACCACCCGCTAGCACGATATTGTCCGCTTTGGCACACAAGGCCTCACGGTTTTGTCTTTGACGATAGGGATGCTAGCCGAAGCCCCCCACACTCACTCGTCAAAACGCGTCATGCTAGGGAGAGGTATCCACACCCTTATAAGGCATGCTTCGTTCCCCTCCCCAACCGATGTGGGCCTTACAATCCACCCCCCTAAGGGAGCCCAGCGCCCTCGCTGGCACATCGATCCGGGTTCTGGCTCTGATACCATCTGTAACAGCCCAGACCACCCGCTAGCACGATATTGTCCGCTTTGGCACACAAGGCCTCACGGTTTTGCCTTTGACGATAGGGATGCTAGCCGAAGCCCCCCACACTCACTCGTCAAAACGCGTCATGCTAGGGAGAGGTATCCACACCCTTATAAGGCATGCTTCGTTCCCCTCCCCAACCGATGTGGGCCTTACAATTGTGTGCCAAAGCGGACAATATCGTGCTAGCGGGTGGTCTGGGCTGTTACAGATGGTATCAGAGCCAGAACCCGGATCGATGTGCCAGCGAGGGCGCTGGGCTCCCTTAGGGGGGTGGATTGTAAGGCCCACATCGGTTGGGGAGGGGAACGAAGCATGCCTTATAAGGGTGTGGATACCTCTCCCTAGCATGACGCGTTTTGACGAGTGAGTGTGGGGGACTTTGGCCATCATCCCTATCGTCAAAGGCAAAAACCGTGAGGCCTTGTGTGCCAAAGCGGACAATATCGTGCTAGCGGGTGGTCTGGGCTGTTACAGATGGTATCAGAGCCAGAACCCGGATCGATGTGCCAGCGAGGGCGCTGGACTCCCTTAGAGGGGTGGATTGTAAGGCCCACATCGGTTGGGGAGGGGAACGAAGCATGCCTTATAAGGGTGTGGATACCTCTCCCTAGCATGACGCGTTTTGACGAGTGAGTGTGGGGGGCTTCGGCTAGCATCCCTATCGTCAAAGGAAAAACCGTGAGGCCTTGTGTGCCAAAGCGGACAATATCGTGCTAGCGGGTGGTCTGGGCTGTTACAGAATTGTAAGGCCCACATCGGTTGGGGAGGGGAACGAAGCATGCCTTATAAGGGTGTGGATACCTCTCCCTAGCATGACGCGTTTTGACGAGTGAGTGTGGGGGGCTTCGGCTAGCATCCCTATCGTCAAAGGCAAAACCGTGAGGCCTTGTGTGCCAAAGCGGACAATATCGTGCTAGCGGGTGGTCTGGGCTGTTACAGATGGTATCAGAGCCAGAACCCGGATCGATGTGCCAGCGAGGGCGCTGGGCTCCCTTAGGGGGGTGGATTGTAAGGCCCACATCGGTTGGGGAGGGGAACGAAGCATGCCTTATAAGGGTGTGGATACCTCTCCCTAGCATGACGCGTTTTGACGAGTGAGTGTGGGGGGCTTCGGCTAGCATCCCTATCGTCAAAGGCAAAACCGTGAGGCCTTGTGTGCCAAAGCGGACAATATCGTGCTAGCGGGTGGTCTGGGCTGTTACATTTTCTGACTTGACAAGTATCCTAACATAGATATGATTGGCGATTTCTAAGAGAATTTGAACAATGAATACACTCAATTGGTTCAATTTGGGTATAGATAAAAAGTAAATAAATTATTAGTTACAGGAGATTTGTTCAACTTCGTTAATTATATAATAAATTTGTAATTTATACTGTTGTATATATAGAAAATTTTTTCATGGAGTCCATGAGCTTGAAGTGGACCTAGGAGGAATTGAATCGCACCACAGGAAGGGACCTTGCGCACTGGATCTCGGTTCAGTCTCGCTTCTGGAGCTTCTCCATCTTGTGGCGGCATTAGACGGGGTCTTGGCCGGAGAGGCATTGCGGCATTTCTGTGCAACGGCGCTGCTGGAGCTTGAATCCGGTGGCTCTAAACTTTGAACTTGCCACTGTGCCAAGGTATAGGTGATCTATGCATGGGCTTGAGACAGTGCTGAGACTGCCGCAGAGTTTGGGTGGCTGCAATTGAAGGTGGTAGCGTTGCGTGGGAACGGATGGATTGCCTGGTTGCCTTGTTGTCGTCTTTGTCATCGTCAGCGTGGAAAGATGGCAGCAGTGGTGGTTAGTGGAGTAATAGAGAATAGAGGGTGGTTAAGGTAATGGCAATCAAAGTATGTGAGATTTGGAAAAGAAGAGAGGAAGAGTTGAAGATAAAGGATAGGGTAATTCTAGAATTTTATTAAAAAGTCAACATAAATTTAAGATTTGGGTACTTTTCTCGTACGAAATCCATCTTTGATGGATACAAAGTTAGTTTCCTTTTTTAATGGGTATTTTTGTTAACGTTCATAAAATTTATGAGTACAAATGGTTGTTTTTCCTATCTTAAATGGTGCATATTCATGCGTGTAACTGCAGGGAAGAATGCGCATCTAAATGCCCAGTGGCTATAATAATATCCAGGAGCCGGTGAGAGAAATATGCTTTAGCCTTGGGTTGAGGGAATACATATCATTTGGATTGCATGCTTCACCATTATTACCTGAATAAAGATCGAAATTAGATAACAAGCTCGAAGCTATATACGGCCTTATTATGCAATTTGGGCCATACGATAATGATCTATGTTAGGAACAGCACATGCTGGAAGTCCGAAAGTGTATAGGAAAATTTGCAGTGTGCTATTCCTTTCTTGTTGTATAACATGAAATCATACAGGATTTGAATATTCAACCAATTATTCAAGAACAACATTTTCATATTGCAGAAATAGATTTTTTATAAAAGCATAACAGACATATAATTTGCTGTATAAATCATAATGGAATCAAGCAAACATTCAGGACTAACCTTATGTATAAATAGAGTACTCCTTTGTTTAGCACTCATATCATAGGATCAACCATACAAAGTATACATCTCCTGTTAAGTGCCTATATCTGAAAGAAATACCACAACAATACAAATATATTTTTAACACCAAATTAAGTCAGATGTGAGTGAGCCAAGAGGAAGGAGTAGAGACTTGCAGTTGCAGGTTCAAAGTTAGTTTACAGTAATGCCCCTTCTCCGGTAGAAAACAACCAGTTTATGCACCGTAGCGCCACCCAAACTTCATTCACATCACCACCTTACCAAATAGAAAATCGACCATTCAAATATTTTATATTAAATCTGCACGGCTATAAACAGTGGAACAACAACAGTTGATTATAGAAAGTTGACCTGCGAGTATGGTAGGATAAAAAAATGAAAAATATATAGCTTTTCACATGCGAGCACGACATGACAGCGCAACGGCCCAATATTAAAAGTGGCTAGTTTTATGGACTGGGGAGTGGTGATTGGTGAATGAATTAACAATTCTGGATACAGTACTACTCTATTCAAGATCTCCCAGCGTTGACCAGACCTGAAACACAGTGCTTTCTATGCTACCAGGTATTGATTGACAAGAAGTTCTTGTTCTGATTTTCGTGCTCCATATGTTTTCTTTTATTTTCTCTTTTTTCTCTAGCATTTTCTATTTTATTGTGGCAGAATATCATCCTTTGGTAGCAGAGCTCCATTGATAATTTCTTCATGGTGATCATGACATGCACTAGTCTTTCCTTACCTGCTGCACCAAACTTTTCCGGCGACAGGTATGATTTCTGGGCAATTAAAATGAAACGCTTCCTAGTGCTAAGTGACTTATGGGAAATTGTGGAGAATGGTTTTGAAGTTCCAGCAGCAAACGCACAATTGAGCACGGCGCAACAACAAACTTTGAGAGAAAATTACTCTAAAGATGCAAAGGCTCTCTTCACCATCCAATCTGTACTTTCAGATGAAATTTTTCCCTGCATTAAGGATGCTACTACAGCCAAGGAAGCTTGGGAAAAATTGCAGCATCATTATGGAACAAAGGTCAAACTCGTTAAACTTCAAACTTTGAAAAGAGGTTTTATATGAATATGAAATTTCTTAAAAAAAAACTGTTAATGCTTGCTGTAATGCTTGAAGTTTGGTGTTTAATTTAACAAAAAAGGCTAAATAGTCAACTTTTGATTTAAAAGGTACAAAAGATAATAAATTTTGAGTATTTGGCATTTGCTTTAAAAGATAAGTTTAGTACCAACATAAAAGGCAAGAGAGAATTAGCCAAACTTGTTTAGTGCTGATTCTGTTAAAGATTTCTCTGCTAGAATATGTGAAATTATAAACTATACTAGATGAAATTATTTGGAGATCAGATACAATCTGTATTCTTTTATCCGCTAAATTTGAAAAAATAGTCGCTGCTATTGAGCATGAGCTTGTTTGTGCCTTAGAAGCACATGATGAGAAGAGAATTAATTGAAGAACTGAAAACTCTGTCACAGAAAGGGCATTTCATTTCAGTCTAAACATAAGCAAAGAAAGAAGAACTAGGCTAAACATAAAAATTCAGAATAAAGGAGAATTCCTGTATGTGCCATATGTAAAAGAACAAATTAAATCATTTAGCAAATGAATGTTGATTAGTTGGTAAGAAGCCAAATACAAAATTGCTTATGTGCACACTAAAATCAACCAGCATAATCCATCACTATGTACTTGTATATAAATACATGTGTTGTTTAACTCATTTTTAATGTATATTTTGTATTCCAACAGAAAGTGGTGGAGGATTACGATCCACGGTATGCACCATTATATGAGGCATTGCGCACTGGTAATTGGGATGCAACTCTGAAATTTATTCAGAACCATCCGCAACCGGCGGAAGCAGTGAAGGCGAAAATTTCGCACGAGGGGAAGAGACCTCTTCACGTGGCAGCTCTATTCGGGCACCACCACATCCTGGAGAGGTTGTTGCCGTTAATGTCAACGGAGGATGTTAAACTGACAGACAATCACGGCTTCACGGCTCTTCATGAAGCTACTTACGGTAGAGACGTGAGAGTGGCACAATGCCTTGTCCAACGCAACAGGGAATTGCTTACAATTCCTTCAAACGATCATTGGATTCCTCTCACACGTGCTCTTAGCGTTGGTAACAAGGAAACTGCTGCCTACCTTTTTCGCGAAACTCCAGCGGAAGAATTAGCACCTGAAAAGGGAATCAATGGGGTTAGCGTTCTCAGCATGTGTTTTTCCTCTCAGATATTATTAGGTAATCACTGCATACATACATACATACATACATACATACATGATATTCTCTATTAACAATTCATATACCTCAATCCAAGCATAATGTTTAATCAGATGAGGCTCTAAAGTTACTGCGTAATTACCCAAAGTTAGTAACAGCAGGGGATGGTGGGTCAACATTTTTGGAAGCTTTGGCAAGTGTACCTTCTGCATTCCCTAGTGGGCGTCAACTCACATTCTGGGAAAGATGGATCTTGAGAAGTGAGTATATTTCCTTACCCTATATATTGATTGATTAATGAACCTTTTCAAAATCATTAAGTTTTTGTTGGGTGGCGGACTGACTGCTCTCTTCATTCTTAACGATAGGAAGACGAAATATATACAAAGTTGATGAATCAAACGTAACCTACAAGCACACTCGTGAGCTTCTACAGATTGCATGTGAACAACTATCTGAATTAAGAAAAGAAGAGCTTGAAAAAAGTCGAGCACGTCTGGCACTAATTCAAGCCGCCAAAATGGGGATCCCAGAGTTTATCAAGGAAGTGATAAAGAAGCACCCACACGTTTTCTGGGCAGGTGAAAATCCGAGAAATGCTATATTTGTCGGTGTTGAATATCGCCAAGTGAGTGTTTTTGATCTTATTCACGGTATGGTTTGGAAAAATGCACTTGCTGAAATGACGGACAGGAATAGCAACACTCTGCTTCACATGGCAGGAATGTTAGCTCCGAGCGCACAGCTTCATGATATCTCTGGTGCCGCTTTACAAATGCAAAGGGAATTACAGTGGTTCAAGGAAGTGGAGAGTATCACACCAGCTTCAAGGAAGGAGTCTTTAAACAATGACAAAAAAACTGCTCGACAATTGTTCACGGAAGAACACAAGGATTTGGGGAAACAAGGTGAGAAATGGATGAAAGGAACAGCCACTTATTTTAGTCTTGTAGCAGCTCTTGTAGCCACGGTGGTTTTTGCTGCCGCTTTTACGGTTCCAGGTGGTAATGACCAGATCACAGGTTACCCTATTTTCTCAAAGAAGAAGGCATTTTTGGTGTTTATATTCTCGGATGCAGTCTCACTCTTTTCTTCTGCAACCTCCATATTAATGTTCTTAGGCATTCTCACTTCTCGTTATGCTGAAGATGATTTTCTCACGGCATTACCTTTGAAGCTTATCGTAGGCCTTATGACTTTATTTATCTCTATGGCGTCGATGTTGGTAGCATTTTCTGCAGCTCTCTTTGTTATGCTTCATGGGAAACTATGGATTGTTATACCTGTAAGTTGTCTTGCTTTTGTTCCAATTCTTTCCTTCCTTTGGTTGCAGTGTCCACTTTTTCTTGAGATCACAGTGTCAACCTTTGGGCCAAGCATCTTTGATAGGAATGCTGATAAGCATTGGCTCACTCAATAATTCACTTGCAATGTGTTTTTGTATGTATAAGGTCTGTAATCTTTGGTAAATAATAGTTGAGAAATGTCAGAGTGCCATCATAATTTAGTTTTTTGCCATCATTTTTAGTTATTAATTTAATTTTTTATTTTAGTAATTTAATAACATACTTTAGTCTATATTTTTAAATATTAATGACTAATTAATAGTAAAAAAGAATAAATTTTGATCACCTTCTAATCATTACTGTATTAGTGATAATGGACTCGATAATTACACTTACGATGATGTATATGTACATCTTCTTTTAACCATTACAATCATGTATATGTAATTGTTATAGCAATTGCAATTAAACTCCCACACACAAAACCATTACAATCATGTATGTGTATATTCATGTATATGTATATGTTAGCTTTATGATATCTCTGTTGAATGATTTTTATATTTTGTTGAATTATAATTATATATAAAAATTAAAATTTAGTAAAAGAAACAAGTAATTAAAAACTTAGGATCAATGACCGATTTAGTCACTAAAAAGCCGAATTATTATCAACGACAAATTTGATCACCATTTAATGATTGATTTGGTTAGTGACCAATTTTATTTGGTGAGAATTTGGTAGTCATGATTGAAAATCATCCATCACTAATGATTATACTTTGTACTCTTCTTACTTTTTATGCGAGTCTAGCATTGAATAATATTCACAACAACAAAACAAATTAATAATCACATCTACTTAATATACTAAAACTAGGTTTTCTCCCACTAATAAAAGTGACGTATCGATCTCTCGTGACTCCGTTTTTTTTTTCAAAATTATTGCAATTTTCTCTATTTTAAATTATTTTATAAAAAATATCTTTATTATAATTATATTATAATTAATATTTAATGAATAATATATAATTATACTAATTTAAGAACATATCTTCATTATAATTATATCAAATCAATATTTAATGTATTATTAAACTACTTATCAATTATCAATTAAAAATACTTTTAATCATTTTAATAATAATAATAATAATAATAATAATAATAATAATAATGGCACGGTCATGGTAATCATGATAAGAATATTTGATTCTAATAAAAAAATGATCAAATCTTATGATATTAATAACGCCCATTGATTTTAAATATTTTTAGTTCTTTTAATTATATTAATTTTAAAAATATTGATATAATTCTAATTCTTATTCATTATCCAATAATAATAATAATAATAATAATAATAATAACTTGAAAAATTCGTATATAAACTATTTCAATTACCCATCTATTATTATTAAAATTCTCTATGTTCCAAAATATAAGTCTTGAAAAACACGACATGGCACGGGCTATTAGTGTAGAGTTGTTTAGGTTTATTTAGAAAGATATAATAGAATTTATATTTCTAAATTTCAGGACATATATTTATATTTCAATATGTGTATATTAGGTATAATATTCTTATTCATTGTCCGGGATTTCTCTGATCATGATTGAAGATAATGATTCTAATCATGATATGATAAAATTATATAATTTTAACAAAATTAATATATGATGTGTAATTACTGTATATAATAAAAAATTATCTTAATAATAAGTAATTTACATATTTATTTTTGTTTTACTAAAGTCTATATATAGTGTTTTTCTGTGGTACATGAATCTAAATTTGAGAGTCAACTCATAATTTTATATATAATTTTTTTTACTACTTCATAGAATAAGAATGTATTCTTCGTTTTTTATCGAAGTTGATCCTTTTAAGGTACAATTTATAATTTTTTATAATATTTTTTATATACTCATTCTATTATATTATTCTTTTGATCATTTATTAATTGTTGTTACTCTAAGTTATTCTTATCGTCTAATGTTCCAGTTCGATTGTCTTTTGCCACAATCATTTACAATATATCATATCCATGAAATACCTCATCGAGTTGTCTTCACTGATTCGGTTCCAACTACATGGATGTAAGCGTTCAAAGAAGGGGCAATAATCTCTACTTTACCGAATGATGGTTGGATCTACTCACCTATTATGACCAACCTAATGGAATGTGGTTAAAGTTAGCTTTCTTGGGAGGAGCTCGATTTTTTATTGAGAAATTGTTTCCACGAAACTTTGTAGGCCAAGTTCAAGTTCTATCCTCTCTATGCTTTTTACGTCTGGCCGAAAATCTTCGAAATGGAGCACATAATGAGATTGAATTCTCTCAGTTTAAGTTCAGTTTTGCTAAATTCGTGACAAACTCGGATATGCAATTTCAACGATTGGTAATATATTTAAATTTTCTTATTTTAAGCTTTTCGTTATTAGGATAATTTTATAAAATATTGTGATTTTTTTCAGAAATTATCGGCTTTCTTTTGCATGCATGCAATGCCATTGAGGGGAATAAGGGTTAGTTTGGTTTTTCAGTGTGGCAATTCTATACCTTACCGCATTGCATGGATAGCGGATGATGAACCTTATTTAACAAGAAGATGGTCTGAATTTGCACGAATTCTAAATGTTCAAACTTACGATGTTGTTTCAGTTGGTTGTCGTTACAAGAATGACTCTATTCTATACGTTACTAAGGACTAAAATAGATTCAATACTGTTTAAGTAATTTGGTTTTAATATTAGTATTTGATTAAATTAGTATTAAAAAATTTTAAATTATTGCCTCAATTTATATATTATGAGTATTTTTTGTAGATATGCTATTTTTAAATATTTTAATATAAATTTTTTTGCATCAGATATATTTAAGTTTTTTTTTCTTTGGATATATGTATCACATTTAATTCTTTATTTGTATTTTCATTATATTCGAAAAAAATCTCTACCTAAACATAAGAAATCGTTTACCTAAACACAATTTCTTTGCCGATAAAAACAGATTTTATCTAAAAAAAATAATGAAACATATATCTTTTGATGATATATACAAAGTGTAATAGAAATATAGTAAGTAGATATTATGTTATAATAATATCTTTAATTGCATTATAATTAGCTCATGAATAATGTATGATTATATTATTTTAGGAAAATATTTTCATTATAATTATATTAAATTAATATTTAATATATTATTAAACTAATTATCAATTAATGATATTTTTTATTTTAATAATAATAATAATAATAGTCTATCCTTTTATTAAAATACTCATCTAACTGAATTAATCTAAATATTTAATGAAAATAAAAGATGAATTTGTGTTTTGAATGATAATACAATTGTATATTTTTAAAAACTTTAAGGCTGTGAGTAAATAAGTGATATAATAGAAAAATGCTTCTAAATATATATTCTTCATATATTAATATACGCATGCATGTCACCTCCGTATTTACTTTTTAGATCGATCAATTTTTATTAAGCGTAACAAGTGTAATAACCCGTGCCATGCACGCGATAAAATTGAAATTATAATTTTAAATTATTCTATTAAAATTAATTTGAATTGTAATAATTTAATTAATAAAAAAATAATATAATGTGCATTGTTCGTATTTTTTTAAATATAGTATTAAATAATTACTTGAGTTTTTTGTTATTCCTATATATAGGCTTTATTTTTTTTTTATAATACAGTCTATATATATTTATATAACATAATATTATATATATTTATATATCTCTTTTTTTAACTCATTTTAAAAATATTGACATATAATTAATATAGATAACATATATACTGAATAAATATCTCTATTGAAATAATTATAATGATTAATACAAGATAATAACATAAGAATAACCTAATTATAGCAAGAATTTCTATTAAAATTATTGACTAATAATTTAAATATAATTGATATAGTTAAATTGATATAATTGATAAGATTGAGAGTATATAGCAATTATATCAATTATAATAATAATTTACGTGACTTCATATGTAATAATTTGAATTATAATTGTCACCTAATTATATTTGAATATTAGTTAATTTTAGATGTTTTATAGGTAAAATTTATTATCACGTGAATTATAATAATTTCAAATTAATATAATTAATATAATTGATATAGTTCTACTTCTCATTCATATGTAATAATTTTATTAGTATATATTCACAATTTTAATCATTATATAATAATAATAATAATAATATATGGACATAAGATTAATTAATTAACAAATTAAATTTTTATTATGGAATTTTATTTTTCACTCAAATTTTTAATTATTAGTGATTTTATTTTTTATATTTACAGTAAATTTTGACTATAAAAAGAAAAAAAATAGTTTTGATTGTTTTCTATTTTATTTATTTACAGTCATAATTAAATTTGATATAATTATAGTAAGTCTCTATAATTATAGCAATATAAACCTGCTTCATATATAGCAATAATATTATACATATTTATATATCTCCTTTTTTATCTCTTTCCTACAAATTTTGGCATATAATTAATGTGGATAATATATAAAGCAAACACTCTCTAACCTAACCATTCAGTGATTCAACTCCCTCACCTACCCTCATAATTCTACCTTCCCCTCCTCCCTTGAAAAGTCACGTTATTGGGTAGCAATTCCCCTCATTTACTATGAGAAACCTAGCGGCTATTCAATTACTTGAAGAAGAAGCCCATCGCGTGTGCTCGCCATCACCGCCCCGTATTAGAACTGTTGTCATTGCGTCTTACTGCTCCGTCTCCGCATGCGCCCTTTCGCCATTCCGGAATAGTTATTTGTTCGGTTTTTCTTTCTTCATCTTACACTTTTGTCCTTCTTTTCGTTGTGTTTTTGCTTCTGTTGATGTACTGTTAGTTTTGGCTCATTTGAAAATAATTTGGTAAAGTGATCTTCATTTTGAAGGTCTAATGTTATTATTCTTTGTGTAATGCAAACAAAAATGGGAGTCTCAAATATAACATATAACTCTGTATTGATGATCAATGCTGATTTGAAAGAAGTTAAAAAATTCAGACAAAGGTTAAAATTTTTGTTGGTTTATTAAAATTACAGTTATATTGTAAGTATAGTTGTGTATGGTTGCATCTTCAATATTGTAACGCAAATTTAATTTTGTGTGAATAAAGAATAATGGCTATTGAGGCAGGGACACCAACACCGGTTGCACGCATTGAGAAAAGGGCTCCATATTCAAAGGAAGATGATTTTTTGAATAAGAATCCGTACAAACTAATTTCTGAGATTAGGGATCTTATAGGAATTTTTATATAACTTGATTACATTCTAAAATTTTCTTATGCCATATTTTTTTATGGAGTGTAATCATTTGGTGACACCGTTTTAATTGATTAAACTACTAAATTTCAGAAAACGGTTTGTGTGACCATTGGAATAGTGAAGGATTTTTTCTGGAAAAAGTCTTGGTGGTACAAGAGTTGCAATGTTTGTCCTTTGGCTATGAGAAAAGAAGGAGATGGTTACAATGTTCAAGGTGCAAAGCTTAATCACAGAATTTTACTCCAAGGTGTGCATTATTTTTAAAATAAACCTTATTCCAGTTTTTATTAAATGAGATTCGCGATAATATATTTTTTCTTTATTTATAGGTATTCACTAAATTTAAAGGTTGCTGATGAAGAATCCTATGCATCATTCATCGTGTATGAAACTGTTGGTAGTGAGTATTTAAATATTTCTGCTGCAGAGTTGAGGACAAAACATATAATGAGGGTACTAAAAAAATTTTGTATCTACTTAATATACTAAAACTAGATTTTTTTCCAACTAATAAAAGTGAGGTGCCGATTTCTCATAAATCCATTTTCCCGCCAAAATGAATGCACTATTTTCTCTTCTAAGTTTATTTTATAAAAGTATCTTTATTATAAGTATACTATAATTAGCATTTAAGTAATAATGCATAATTATACTAATTTAGAAAAATATCTTTATTTTTAAAAAATACTATTCTCATTTAATGAAAATACTATTCTTTCTTCTAAAATTATTTTTAGAAAAATATCTTTATTATAATTATATTACAATTAGCATTTAATGAATAATGCATGATTATACTAATTTAAAAAAATATATTTATTTTTAGAAAGTATTATTCTCATGTAATGAAAGCACTATTCTCTCTTCTAAAATTATTTTTAGAAAAATATATTTATTATAATTATATTACAATTAGTATTTAATGAATAATGCATGATTATACTAATTTAAGAAAATATCTTTATTATAATTATATAAAATAATCTACTTAATATACTATAATTAGATTTTCCCCAACTAATGAAAGTAAAGTGTCAATTTTTCATGAATTTATTTTCTTTTCAAAATAAAAGCATTATTCTCTCTTATAAATTTATTTTAAAAAATATCTTTATTAGAATTATATTGCAATTAGCATTTAATGAATAATGCATAATTGTACTAATTTAAAAAAAATATCTTAATTATAATTATATAAAAAATTAAGCATAAATTTATAATTCCAATTGCTATAAATATGATACTATCGTTTATAATGGTAAATTGATATTGCAATAATTAATTTTTATAATTATTTTTGTACTACTAAAGGTTATATATAGTGTTTCTTTGTGGTTAGTGAGTCTAAATCTAAGAATCAAAGCATTCTTTTTTCTAATCTGTTATTCTTCTTTGATTGGGCAATTGTTTCTAAGGAGCTTTGTAGGTCAAGTTCAAGTCTAATCCCCTCCATGTTTTCTAAGTTTGTTCAAAAATATTCGAAGTGGAGCATATAATGAGATTGAATTTCCTCAATTTAGGTTGAGTTTTGTAAAGTTCGTGCCAACCTTGAAGATGCAATTCAAAGATTGGTACTATATTTAAATTTTCTTCTCTTAAGCTTTTTGTATTAAAAATAATTTTATAACATATTGTGATTTTTTCAGAAACTACCGGCCTTCTGGTGTATTAATACAATGCCATTGAGGAGAATAAAAGTCAATTTAATTTGACAATTTTAACAATAAGATAGTCTGAATTTGTACGGAATCTAAGTGTTCGATCTTATGATGTTATTTCGGTTGGTTGTTATGAGAATGACTCTAATTTATACGTATCTAAGGATTATAATAGATTAAATATTATTCAAATAATTTAATTCTAATATTGGTAATTGATTAAATTAGTTTTAGAGAAATTTAAATTGTTGTCTCAATTTATATATTATGACTATTCTTTTTGGATATGTTATTTTTAAACTTTTTAATATGATTTTTTTTTTTAAGTTTGTTTTCTTTTTTGGATATATGTATCACCTTTTTTTGTACTTCAAATTAGTAATAGAATTATTAAGAGAAATGTAATTCATCAATAAATTAGAATGATTAAAAATTTTTTTGGTGACTAGAATGATTAAAAATTTAATTATATTGTGTGGATACAAGATTTATTAATTAAGATTAAGGCGCGAAAAAGAAAAAAAAGTCACAATATATGGTTTTGCTTTCTTGCCAATATATAAAAATACGTGAAAGAAAAAAATTTAAAATATCACATTTTAAAAAAATTGTTAATCATGCATATGAAAAGGGATTAGAGAATATGCATAGATATAAAAAATAAAAAATTATTACTCGATTGTAGAATAAAAAATAACCATATATATATATATATATATATATATATATAACAAATATTTAGAATTATTTAACAAAATTAATATATATGTATAGATAAATAAAGAAATTATTATAATTTATAAAAATTACATATACGATGACATTAATACTAAAAAATAAAAAAATTATTGAATGATTGCAGACTCTAAAAAATTAATCATGATAAAAAATAATTAATATATGCGATTTAAATATATTTACATACAATTAATATATATATATATATATATATATATATATATATATATATATATATATATATATATATATATATACGAAAAATAGTATGATTTATGAATATTATTACGCTTATGATGGTATTAATGGAATAACAAAATCATTGAATGATTGTAGGCTAAAAAAATATTTATAATAAAAAATAAAAAAATTAATATATGTGATTTAATATATATGTATACTTAAATAAGAAAAGATTTAAAATTATTTAAATAAAATAAATAAATATATCCTACAAATAAAAAAATCATTGACTAATCGATTAATATATACTGGTAGTATAAATAAAAAACCATTAAATAAAAAAGAAATAGTATGTTTTCAATTTTGGAAATAAAATATAAATAATTATAATATAATAATTTGTTTAATTATTAATATTTATAATTGTTATTTTAAATCATAAATTTAGAAAAAAAAAGTAGATTAACAAAAACGATTAATAACTATATTAGAGTTGATATACATAACACTAGATTAAGAAAAAATAAACGAATAACATGTTACTTTTTTATTAATCAAATTACTACAATTCAAATTAATTTCAATAAAATAATTTAAAATTATAATTTCAACCTTAACACGTGCATAATACGAATTATTGAACAATCTATTATCATGTATATACATGCCACGGATTATTAAACAATTTCTCATGTGTTTTTTCTTTTTTTAAAATAAAAATGCTATTTTTACTTATAATTATTATTCTTTATCAATTCTTTCATTTAAACACTAATATTATTTAATAATTTTTTATATTTTTATTTCTCACATTTATTAAAAATTTCTTTTCAATATTTTAGGTATTAATTGTTGTTATTTAATTAACTTATTTTAGGTATTTACTTATTAAAATTTTAGGTATTAATTATACCTCAATTACGGTATTAAGACTTTGAACATAATTTTAATTTAATTTTGGACAAAATCAAAAACAAATATATATATATATATATATATATATATATATATATATATTGATATTTTAGGTATTAATTATTATTATTTATTAACTTATTTTAGGTATTTAATTATTAAAATATTAGATATTAATTATATTCTATTTACCGTGCTAAGACTTTAGACATAATTTCAATTTAATTTTGGACAATGTCAGAAGCAAATATATATAATATTAAATTAGAAAAGTAGATTTTAATTTTACATAAAATAATATAATAGATATATAGTATAAATAAATTTACTTAGCAAATATAATTATTTATAGTGTGATATTTTATTACGATAACATATCTTTATGTATTAACTCCCTATGTAATAATATATATATATATATATATATATATATATATATATATATATATCTTTTTAGTTTATTATTTTTCTATCACATGACATATTTATTATTATATTTTAAATTTAGAATTTTCTTGATCTAACATTGCTGTGAAAGAATGGCAATATAATAAAGTGGAGAAAAAAATATAATATCATATCAAAATTTTTTTAAATTATAATTGTAATTTATGATTGAAATCGTAATTTAAATATTTTAAACAGATTAATTTCATTTAGAGAATTTATAATTCAAACATAATTTTTATACACTTAATAGCTACATTCGAGTTAATATATTTAATATTATATTTAAAAAAACACAAATAATACACATTATATTATTTATTTATTAATTAAATTATTACAATTTAAATTAATTTTAATAAAATAATTTAAAATTATAATTTAAATTTTATCGGGTGCATGAACGGGTTATTACACTTGTTCAAATTAATAACGAGTATCAATCATTACACTTCCCATGAATAAATAAGAACACAATTCCAATATATACACTGAGAATATATGCACTTAATTTGATTTGTTGCCACCACAAATCTGTGCTTATTATTACATAATGAAAGTAACTGTACTCCATCAATCAGGGCCAACGCTTAACATTTCTATTAAAAATTCCTGGTCCATAAGTTGACATGATAATCTCAATAAGCAATGGAAACTGCAACCAAATGTAAAAAATAACTGGCACACAACCAAGAAAAGTTACAGGAATAACAATCCATGCCTGGCTTTTAAGCGTTAGAAAAAGTGCTGCACAAAATGCCAGCATCATGTTGGCTAGAGAAAAGAGCATAGTGGAAAGCCCTATGATCATTTTTGAAGGCAATGACTTGAGAAAATCATCCTCGGCATAGCGAGAATTGAGGAGTGCCAGGAATATGAGAAGAGAAGTTGTGGAACTGAAAAGTGATGTTGCATTTGATATCATAAATAACACAAATAAGCTTTTATGTAAGAAAATTGGATAACCCTTGATTTGGTCATTGCCACCAGGAACCGTGAAAGCAGCAGCAAATGTAATGGTGGCTACAAGAGCTGCTACAACACTACAAGATCCTGCATTTGCTTTGGTCCATTTCTCACCTTGTTTTAACAATTCCCTATGGTTTTCTGTGAATAAATCTCTAGGTGTCTTATTCTCCCTGTTCAAATATTCCTTCTTCATATGTGGTATGATACTCTCGACTTCCTGCATATGCATGAGTTGATTTTTTTTCATAATATTTTTACTTTTACCTCTATTTATTACCTAATTATAATGCTTATTTATTTAGACAACTGAATTTCATTAAACATTTAATAAATAAGAATAGGATAAACTATTAAAATTAGAGAAAGTTTAGGGCCAGCAATTTTTGTGTTTTATGGTCATCACTTAACCATCAAAAGAAAAGTGAGTGATCTCCCACCATTGGATATAATCTCACACTATTAAAAATACTATTGATGACCAATTATAGTTATAAAACACAAAAATTGCTAGCCCTAGCACTCCTCTTAAAATTATATTCGAAACTTGATGGTTCATATAACTGATAACGACAACTTTAGTAATGACAAATAAATTTAAAAAAAATTAAAAAATATAACAAAAATAATTAAATATTAAATATATATTTTTAAAAAAAAGTAATTTAGAAATCAAATTTGATGGAGTATTTTAAAAGCATGATTAAGAAAATAAAAATTTTGATCTTTAAAATTTTAAAATTTTACGTCAAGAAATTTTTCTGTAATGAATTATTCTTTTTTTTTTTTGACAATTGAAAAAATTTTTGTTCTAATTTTTTTATGTATTTTTAAATATTTATTTAAATAAATTTAATATTTTTATTATCTTTAATACATTTATTTTTTTATTTTATATTCTTTAATTATTACTAAAATAAATAAATAATTTTAAATATAATAAGTTAAATAAGATAACTTTTTCTTATTATTTCTTTAGCATGATTCAAAAATTATTAACAGGAAGTAAGTATCTTTGAAAGAGAATTGTATTGGCCTTGAAAAAGATAGCAAACCTACCTTAAACCATTGCATTTCTCTTTGCATTTGTAAAAGTGCACCAGAGATACGATTAAGATGTGATGATGGAGGAGGCAAGCCTGCCATGTGTAGCAAACAGTTGGCACCTTTGTCTCTCATGTTTGCAAATACATGCTTCATAGCAAGGCCATGGATGAGATTAAGAACTGCTGCTTGGCGAAATTCAACAGCCAAAAAGAATATGTTCCTTCCATTCTCATCATTTGTGTTCCACAAGAAAGGATAATGGATCCTTATTGCTTCCACTATGAATTCAGGATTTCCTCGTTTTGCTGCTTTAAGAATCGCTTCACGTATTCTACCCGCTGTAATCTCTCTTTCGTTTAACTTATAAATTGCACTAAACGCAGCTTGTAGAGGAAACTGCTTATCATTTTCAACTGCTTTTGCCTTTTTGATTCCTACGGTCCATTCACAAATAAACTATATATCATTCCAACTACTAGCTTAATAATAATAATCATGAAATGGATATTACTATTCATATTTTAATAACGTCATTCTTTTCTTTTACTAATTCATACATATATACAGTGTAAGAAAATAAATCTTGTACGAAGAAAAAAAATACTAAAAATAAAAATAAAAACTAATCAGACCTAAATTTTGTGGTGTTCTATAGCACTACTTTAATTTACTTTGAGATTCATTGATTCATTGAAAACTGTTAGTATAAAATAGTCGCAGCCAGAGGGAATTAAGGAGTAGCAGTAGAACTTCCATACCTATTAAATGCAAGATACGCCTGACCGATTGATGCAATAGGCCTAGTCCAAGAGCACCACCGAACAAAATAAAGGAGATAAATAAGAGTAATGTTATTTTAACAATTTTTTAGGGCAATTTACCAATTTAAATAAACTGATAACCAATTTTGTCATAATACACATTATGCAAATTGGATATCGAAATGTATTTTTTTCCTAAACTATGTAAACCGCGACAGGGGTATCACGGTTTACAAAATACACGTAATCTGCTACAGGGGTGTCGCGGATTACGTTGGCGAAGAACCATCACATAAACCACTACATGGGTGTCACGGTTTATGTGTGTTTTTGATACGTGCATAAACCGCTACAGGGGTGTAGCGGTTTATGCTTTGTAAAGACTTAGTTCATTTTTCATGGAGGATGAGTTTTTTGGATGAAAGTTTAACTTGTGTATAGCGCAACATAGGCTGCTGCTTTGATTTAATTGAAATTAGTCTGTTGTACTCATAGAATTATCAAGAAAATTAGACCCCAAAGAGAATCACTAGTACATAGAGAATCGATCAGCAAATACAACTTCACTTAATAGTAAGCAAGACTAAAACAAAACAAGAACACAAACAAGGAGAGAAAAATGCAACCTGATCCTGACGACCTAAAGACACCTATGCCTCAGCACTGGGGCGGATCCTCGCTGAGGGCAAGTCCTGCGAGTGTATCCTGTCTGTCTGCATAGCCCACATCGCTTCGGCCGACCAAAATCGGCCTCATCCATGGTGTTACGGATTCTTGTTGACCTCGGTCGCCCTTCTCTGGCACGTCTCATGTTAGGATCAGGGATGATAGTAGGATCGGCGTACGGTGGCCATAGACCCTCTAGAATAGGAGGCAAAAATCCCATCCGGTAGACGCTGAACACCTTACTCATGGTATAAACCTCATGGACGTACATAGCCCAGTCTAACCGGGACTGAGCACAGCATTGCATGGCAGCAAGGGTAATGGAGAGCTTGAAAGTACCCGCATTCACAAGTGCGATCTCTGAGGGAAACCCAATACGTCCCAAGCGAGAAGTTACTGGTAGGAGTCGTCTCAGTCACGGTATACTCACACTGATGTCTGTCGAACAGAGTAACCGTGAAGTACCTCGCATCTTTCAGGTTGCGCTCTATCGCCTTGACCAGGGCCTGGCAAAACCGTTGGCTTGATCCCAACTGCGCCTCTGCTGTCTGCCCTCGGACGACAAACTCGGCCTCAGTCTTTGCATATGCTGCATTCACGAGCATCCGTATTGCATCCTGATCCTTGAAACTGAGAGCGAAATTGGCTGCAACGTGTCAAATGCAATACGCTTGATATGCATGAGGTGGTTTCCAACCACTGTCCGGTGCCTCTAGTGCAGCCTTAATGTTGTTGTGTCTGTCAGAAATCACCAAAATTCCTTCCCGTGGAGTCACATGTTGACGCAAGTGGGATAAGAAAAAAGTCCACGACTCAGCATTCTCCCTCTCAACAAGTGCAAACACAACTGACAATATATTCAAGTTTCCATCTTGCGCAATAGCCAGAAGCAAAGTCCCACCATACTTCCCATACAGATGCATTCTGTCAATGCTAATTAGTGGCTTGCAATGTTTAAAAGCCTCAACGCATGGAGGGAACGTCCAGAAAAGTCGATGAAAGTACTCCATAGACTAATCAACCTTACCACTAACACGCACTGGAGCAGTCTTCGACAAAGCTACGGTTCGGTCCATCGTTGCTTGCATCCCAAGGATCCACCAGGGCAACTCCGCATATGACTCTTCCCAATACCTGTAAATCTGGGCAACTGCCTTCTGCTTTGTCTTCCACACCTTTCTGTAGCTAGGCCTGAATTCCTAGGTTGACTCAGTAGCTTCTTGCAACACCTTTATGGTAACCGTTGCATCTGCCCTAACCAAGGGATAGATCCTCGCACAAATTACGTGGTAATCGAGCTGTCGGTGGTCGCTCGATATCGATGTGGCCAAGCATATGTGGGCTCCGTTGTACCTTCTAACCTCCCAGTTACCCTTGTGCTGCCGAAGTGCCACGCAGATGTTTCATACCCCATGTCTTCATCTGATCCTTTGACAAATGTTTCATACTGCACAGCACTCGACACGACCGCCATCGGAATCTTGTAGAACACCTTCTTCACCGACTTGGCCCCAGCTAACCCTGCCTTCTGTAATATGTTCCTCTTCAGATCCGACAAAGTATCAGTCGAACGGATAAAAATGCTCAGCAGTTCTTTATCCGTGAACTTAACACCATGTCTGTTACTTTTTTTTATTTTACCAGAACAGTGGACTATAACCATCAAGCTTTCCTCTCTATCCATTTCTGAAAGTGTGAAAATGACTCTTTCCAAATAACCCACTCCCTATCTTGGTATTTATAGGCAAAGTTTACAAGGCATAAACCGCTACACCACTGTAGCGGTTTATGCACGTATCAAAAACACACATAAACCGCGACACTCCTATAGCGGTTTATGTGATGGTTTTTCGCCAACGTAATCCGCAAAACTCCTGTAGCAGATTACGTGCCTTTTGTAAACCGCAATACCCCTGTCGCAATTTACATAATTTAGAAAAAAAATACATTCCGATATCCAATTTGCATAATGTGTATTCTGATAAAATTGGTTAGCAGTTTATTTAAATTGGTAACCCAATTTTTTATTTTTTGTCTACTAATAAATTTATTATCTACCAAATACCATGTTTAAATATATATATTAAATAAGAGGAATAATTCACGTGTTATTTTAATAAACAAGAGTTGGTATTTTATGAAATTTACAATGTATCAATATTTTTACGGGGTGTGTGATTTAATTAAAATTAAATTTTGAAATCATAAACTACACTGATTTGATTAAAATATGAATACTTTTATATAAAGAAAGTATCATAACAAATTACCAATGAACAAAGTTCAAAAATATTGAAATTATTAATTCAGAATGTATTTGGATAAAATATTTTAATTTAAAACTTTAGAGAATTCTAAATTAAAAGAAATTTAAATGTTGTAATTAATTTTTATCTATTTTTGGTTATTTAATTGTTTTCATATATTTAAATAATTATTTAGTTAAGTAATAAATTTGTATTTTTATTAATATAACAATATACTATTGAATATCTATGTATATTTACAATATTAATATATAAAAATTAGATTCTATTTTATACACTCTCATAAATTACATTTTCTACTCAAATAATTCATCTAATTAGTGTATTACATTCTTATCTTCTAGAAATTATTACTGCCTAAGGGCAAATTAAAGAAGAAACTAACCAGAACTTGCATTCGTCCCAAAATCATCTCTTTTAGTTTTTTGAGCTGATCCTGGTATCTTCTCAACGAGAACTTGCAATTGACTCCCTGAAATATTATTGCATGGAGCTTTCTTTGTAATAATTGAAGGATACTGAGAATCTATCCACATTGTCACATCAGTATGTAAGAGAGTGTAGTCGAGAACTATATCTACTTATTTAGTTAATGAATTTCTACTTTTAATTTATTTTTAAAATATTTACGTATAAATTATTTAAATTAAAATAAAATTAGATACACTCAATAATATGTATATTAGTAATTAAATATTTATTTTATTTATAAATAAAAAATTCAGAATTATCCCCTTTAGAAATTAAAAATGAAAAACAGAAGAAAAAATGTTTGTACTCAATTTATGCAAATTTATCTATGCTTACGTAACACATGGATATGTAATTTTAAATTGGTAACGCTCCACGCTTTTCTATATTTAAATATTCTAAGTTCAAGAAACATTTTAGTTTGTAATATATATTATGTAATAGTGAGTTTGTCGCAAATATGTGCTAATACATGTACCACCAATATATTTATGACACTTGGATTAATAAAGAATTAACCATATATCTATATCTGAGTTTAGCTTATTAAATTCTTAAAGTGGCCCTGAATTCAGTATGTGCACTAATTTTGATTCTTGAAATTTCAATTGCATTAATTTAAAATTTTAGATTGAATTTTAAATGATATATTAGTCTTTTAATTTATTTTTAACGTGAGTCAATAACTAGACTGCTAATGTGGCACCACTACTATCACGTAATATCATCACTCACCCCACATTATTATTATCCTCTTTCTCATCTTATCTATATCCCTCTCTTTCTCTTTTTTTTTCCTTCCACCACCTCTCCCTCTCTTTCTTCCTACTGTTTACCACTTCTTTCTGCAAGTTCCTCTGCCATTATACTATCTCCTCCAATTTTTTTTTCTCCACTTCCACTGTTATAGCATCTACTGCTATTTTCATTTCCTTCAATGATGTTTTCTAATAATAGCTTCATTAAAATAATGACTTCAACCTTTCAAAAAGTGACAAAATAATTATAACAATCCAAACAAAATATTATACTTATTCACTCCCTTTACTTACTCATGTGCTGTTTAATCTTGAAATTGTTAGGTCCTAGTTCCAATTGCTAACACACTGAGCCTATGAAGGCCGTCATCATTGTCGATGTGCTACAGCACTCCGGTGCCGACGTCACTGTTGCATTCGGCGGAAATCAGCTCATCGTTCAAGCTCTCCACGACATTAAGATCGTAGCTAATACTGTCATCTCCCATGTTGTTGACACCACCTTCGACCTCATCGCTCTACCAATAACCCTCTCTTCTTTTTTCTCTTCCCCTCTCTCTCTCTCTCGCTCACTTCATATTGAATTGGGAGTTGTTATAAGGTGTGATTGTCATGTTTAGTCATCAAATTGATGGATTAATTGTATTATTGGTGAACATGTTTGGTAGTGTGTGTACGTGTGTGTGTCGTCTCCGATGTTGTTGACACCACCTTCGACCTCGTCGCTCTACCAATAACTCTCTTTCTCTCTCTTATCTCTCCCCCTCTCTCGCTTCATATTGAATTGAGAGTTGTTATGAGCTGTGATTGTCATGTATGTTTAATCATCAAATTGATATATTAATTGTATTAACGGTGAACATGTTTGATAGTGTGTGTGTAGGAGTGAAGGAAGAGGGGAGGAGATTAGAGGAGATAGTATGGTGGAACTTGCAACAGAAGGTAGTGGAGGGTACGGTAAAAAAGAGAGAAAAAGGGAAAGGAAAAAGAGAGATGACGGAGGGTAAGAAAAGAAGTCTAGCTGTCAACTCACGTCATAAATAAATTAAAGGATTAGTATGTTATCTAGAGTTCATTTTGGAGGTCCAAATAAATTAGTGCAATTGAAATTTTATAAGTTAAATTAGTGTACCAATCGAATTTGAGAGACCACTTTAGAGACTTAATCAAGTTTATCATAAAGAAAAAAAATAATTAAAAAATAACAAATATGGTATTACTTACTTGGGTTTAGCCATCGTTTCCAGAATGGTACATTTTTCCTTAGCAATAATTCCGAAGGCATATTTGCTAACATCTCCAAAAAGTTTAACCCTCTTCTACCGTCCGTCACTACTAACTTTGGACAACGGTCGATCAAATCCAGGGCTATATCTATTTCCGTCAATTGTATTAAAAATAATAAATATAATGTTGTCTTAAAGCTTTTACATGGAATAATCATGCATGGATATATATAGATCGACGAAAATATTTGATAACCATGAAGAATTAGGTAAAATTAGTTAAAATTTATCTTTATGTAATATTTATTAATTATTGTAATAATTAATAAATATTAAATAAGATAAATTTTGACTTTTTTTTGTCTTCATATTATTATTGATGGGCAGAAAAAATTAAATTATTGTAAAATTTATATATAAACCAAACGATCCATCATTAAAACAGAATACAGTATCTTTTTAAATTTCAATCGATCATACGATCTTAATTATTGATCTCAATTGTTGTTGCAATATTAATATACGAAAATTATTAGGAGTCATTAGAATTTATTATTTTTTATCATTGTTTAGCCATTAATTATTCAATTCTTTTAACCTAATTTTTTTATTCTAATAATTTAATAACATATTTTATCTCATATTTTTAAATATTAATAACTAAAAACGATAAATTATGGTCTTCTAACCTTTCTGTTAATATACTTTAGGAATCAATATTGCAGTGTTAATTATGACAAGGGGACTACCATGTAAAAATGGTTTCCTATGAAAATAATAATTAAATATTAATATGTATGTATTATATTAAATAATTTAATTAAATATATCAAATTTTGTATGCTAGAATGACAAATTTTAATTCTAATTTAAAAAATAATGTAAGTAAACCAACTAATACATTACAATAAAAATTATTTTTAGTAATAAATTTTTAGTAACAATAATATAATAATTACTGTATATCTTATTTCATTAATATTTTTTTTGCAGTAATTATATATTTGTTATTATTATTATTATATTATTATTATAATGACAATTATATATTTTTTGTGACTATTAAAAAAATATCTGACAATTGTATAATTATTGCTAAAATTTTTTAATGACAAATATAAGACAATTAATATCTCATTATTACTGCTAAAAATAAAATAAATTATCATTAAAAATAATTTTTCTAATAATAGTGTAACTCTTACCAAACAAGTTGGTGTAGTAGCATTGGACGAGGAGCACAACACCATGTTTCCCAAGTCGAGGTTGGAAAAATTCAAACGGGGTTTGGGAGTAAAGGTAGCGAGCCATTTCAGTGTGGCCGAGGTCCAAGGCCAGAGTCACCGGCAACCAATCATTTGTATCGCTCAAAGTAACTAATCTCTTGTTTTTTTCAACCATGCACTTTGCAACATCAATGATCTCGTCCTCGTTCTCAATGAGAAGAGTAACAAGGTGAAGCGCGGTGGTGCCATTTCTGCTCTTCAAAGCAAGATCTTCTTCTGACATCAACTCCACCAGCCTCTTAGCGAGGTCTAGATGGCCAAACATGATTGCAATGTGAAGTGCTGTTTCGTGATTAGAAGTGATTTTTGCACAAAGTGATCCTGGATGGTCTTTAATGAGATATTTTTCTGTCTCGGCTAAATCACCTTTTCTCAGTGCTTCGTGTAATGGACGATATTCCCGAATAAAACTTGTTAGCCCTGATTATTTTCAAAAAATTAAAAGACTTAAAAAACATGAACTACGTACAGGTAAAATAAAATACTGGTCAAGTACACAACTATTAATTTATGTTTAGCTAATGTACTTTTAGAATACAGGCACAAAGAGTACATATTTCAAATATTTGGTAATATGGTAACGGTGGATACTACAATAAAAACTTTATAATTATCTTTATGTAATCCTTGGATGATGGATTAGATGGTTAGATTTTTTTATATTTATAAAAGTGTTATCTTTATTTAAAGTATGACTAAATAAATAAATCACACTTTTAAACAAAACATCTTTAAAAAAAAATGTTTTGCCATCCATCTTCATTTGAGTTGTTGCTAATGTTAATACCTAAAAGAAAATTGAGTACTAGTAATGTTGGCAGGAGATAACAACCAATAATCATATAACAGTATATGCTGAAAAAAATGTCACATTAAAAGATAGGCTAATTTTTTTTGTTATGGAAGTAGAAGTGGTGATATATCTTAACATTGTAATTTTTGGTATTTTTTAAAACTGTGGCTCCGATTTCTGTACCTAAAAAAATTTTTTTTTACTACAAATCGGACGGTCCAATTTGTGTACCTCCCACAAATCGGACGGTCCGATTTCTATACCTCTAATAAATCGGACGGTCCGATTTCTGCTTCTCTAATTAAACGATCCCACATTTGAGTATAACACCCCAACAATATAATCCACATTTTAAAAAAACACCACTACCACTCCAATATTAAAAATAAAAAATTCTAAAAGATATATATATATATATATATATATATATATATATATATACTAATTAATATATAATTAACCAGATATAGTCTAGTCTCCAAATACTTCGTAAGTCCGTATCATTAGCTAGTTTGCTAGAGAGATGAATTTGGAAAAATAAAAACAAAAAGAAAATCAACGTGATTACGTGAGGAAATTAAAAAAAAAAAAACCTTGGTTCGATGATGTGATTCCGTCGGAAATTTTTCTAGCGTGTGAATGTGATGGGTTTGGAATGTCCTTGTCACAATCAGAATGTTGTTGATTGTCCATTGGCAACACCTGCACTTGTTATGTGTTCACTCACTAAAACAATCACAGAATTAGATTGTTTCCTATAATGTGGGGGATGAAATTATTTTATAGCTATATATATATATATAATCAGTCACTGTTGCGTCTTATTCGTTGCTCTACACACCACTAATCTAGTAGTGGCGTGGTGGCTAAGTTCTTGTTGCTTTTAAATATTAATTAATTCAGTTTTTCTAAAAAAATTAACTAGGAGTGAAATCAACTCCAGACAACTAATTAAAAGATAGATCTATTACCAAAAAAAATTTATTATTTTAATTTTTCGAATTTTAAAATAAAAAATAAAGAATTAACATAGTTGTCTTATATTATAATTGATCTTTTAAAATTTTTTAATTAATACCTATAGATTATGTATATATGTGTTGTAACAAAAGAAGAAACATAATTAGGAAAAGAAAGATTGTGTATCTTATAACTCAAAAAAGTAAAAAGGATATACATATATATATATATCGTCGTTTGTGCAGCAGAAGCAGCACTATGCACTTTGCTTTGCTGACGGCTCAAAGAATCTAATACCTACGGCCACCAGCTTTTTATTTTATATAAGTTAGCCATTTTTTATTTTAATCTTTATTATTTAACCACCCTCTAGATTGGAAGAAAATTAAAGAAGCAAGATCTAATTGCTTTATAAAACAAACAAATCACCTAATGCAAGGTGGAAAGCGGGATCAATAAAGAGGCAGAAAAGACAAAATAAGAGTTAGTTAGTGTTAGTATTAGAGATGAAAGCCATGTGGCAGTTGATTTGTAACTAATTTGATTACCGTTAGTGTTCTATTTCATATACATAAACCATCAGTATTAAGCCGGCCAAATTTAATACCGTAATATATGTAATGATAGACTAACAATATTAATCGATAGACAGACATGTGCATAAAACTTTAACTCTCGTCATAAGGACAAGACCTACAACATGACAGACACTCAGAATATGCAACTGAAGCATAGTCAGTACATTTTTCAAGCTCTACAGAAAAGACTACTCTGGTACCATAATGTAACACCCTTACTACCAGAATATCACAGTTTTGGCTGCACCACTCTGATAGTGAGGAGTATTACAACGACTTCCATACTTTATAATAAAATAGGAGCCTTTGCAAAATTCGAACCGTATAAACTATTCTTTTTAAAAACCGAAAATACTTTTTGTTTGAAAATGCACACACACACACGCACACACAAGATACAATATTAATGATGAGGGATAAATAAATAACACACACGCACGCGCACACACACGCACACACACACAATAACTAAGTCCTTTTTGGCGAGGGATAAATAAATAATGACTAAACTAGTATAACGATATCAAATAAGTAAAACGTAAATAAACTCTTCGTAAGCTTCTTTGCCCGATTCCTGAAAAGATAAACCTGTAGGGGGTGAGAATCTAACTACAGGTCTCACCACAGATTTTCAGAATTGTTATAAGAAGATATTTAATAAGAAAACTATTTTCAAACTCAGTGATTCCCGTTGTCTTATGAATATTTTGAAAACCAACAGTTTAACCATCCAAAAATTCAAAACCTTTTAAAAAAAGTCAGTTAATTATCCAGAAATCCAAAACTCGCTTTTCTTATAAAAGGATCTTAAAAGTTTCATAACAGTATGAATGACCAAACTATTTTAAACATAGGTTCATTAAGTCTATGCTGAACCAGCTTGATATTTCATACTTTACTAAATCTTAATCAAAGGCCAATTACGCAATCAATCAACACCATCATCAATTCAGCATCAATACTCAATCTCAAAGTTCCACACCAGAATAAACACAGGCAAAACAAACAAAGAAAACACAAGTATAAATAGTAGTTACAATAAGTAGCTCAGATAGCAGTTAATAACAGTTAAGCAATTAGGCAAACCAAAACAAATTCAAACCCAAACAAAGCATGCAAATGCATATGATGCATGTCTGTCCTATGACTGATGATATCATTTGTCGGTTATATAGCCAACCCGACATGTCCTGGTAGCTAATCTTGGACAGAAACACCCATTGCGAAACAGGTGGACCTGAGCTACAACCCCTTTGCTACTACCCGCTTAACCCAAGTGGAATAAACCACTACTGCTGCTACTACCCAGGCGGGTGTTTAAAAACTCAACCTGGAGCAAGTAGAGTAATCCACTACTGCTGCTACTACCCAGGTATCACAATTACTGATCTGGAGCAAGTGGGACAAACCACAATCCTTACTACTGCCCAAGTACCTCAATCAAATTAAATGTCATTTTCAAATTCATTCTCAATATCATTCAATTTCATTCAAAAATCATACTTTAAAATCATAATCTCATCATTCTTCATTCTCATTCAATCATCATCATTCCTCTCATTCCGTCCATTAATAATTCAAACTTAAAACATACTTCATTCTTTTCTAAATAAATCAATCTCAAAACGTAATCCTTTTCTTAATAATTCAAAATTAAATTATAAAAATCCAAATCTTTCTAAATAAGCACTTTAAACGAAACCTCCAATTTTTATAAAAATTTTGACATCATCTCCTTTAAAATTCGGACTATGCCACCCTTTTCGGGTCCCATACAAACATTCCTCAAACCCTTCTCAACCATTTTCAATATCTAACAATTTTCAAATATCAAATCCTTTCCAACTTTTAAACCAATGTCGATTTCAAATCGGGTTCAATATTAAACCACTTCAAACTTCAACCATTTTCTATATAAACTCATTTTTCAATACCAATTCAACTCCAAAACCAAGAAAAACCATTTTTCATCTTACTCAAATGATTTAACTTTTCAAATTCATTTTTATCAACAACCACACACCACTCAGCAATCAATAATTCAATCCAGTAAACAACCACGTACATAAGACTCACATAATCACAGAAATATATTTTTCACATCAATATCTATTTATAATAATTCTGTAATATAAAAAAATTAAGAAAAATTCCTACCTTGTTTGCGACTTAACTACGCGACAAACTCCATTTTCTCTTGGCCTATAACCTCGGTAGTCACAATCACAGCCCATTCTACTCTCGCAGAAACGGCGGCAACCCCAAACGCAACATGCAACAACCAGGAATCGATCCTACATTTCCAAAACCTCAGAATCTTTAGCAAATATCACAGAATACTGAATTTCAAGGGTTTTCTAAAATAAAAATGCTTACCGTAACTAAGGAGTAATGATTGAACCAAATGGCAGAAGCTTCGGCGGTGGTTCCGGCGGCCACAAAACTGTTCCCGATGCCCAGAATCACGGTGACACGACCTTCTCCCCCTCCGGCAGTGATTCCCGCAGTAGCTACCCCCTCCGTTCTCTCTCCCATCGGTTCTCCTCTCCATGGCCACGACGGACCCAACGACAGTAGTGGTTCGGCGATGGCCCAGCAACGATGGCGGCGAACCCCTCGCAGCTCCACGAACGGTGACGCAGACAGTGGCAGGGACGAGCTCCGTGATCGTGTTGTTTCCCTCTCGGCCATCCTCCCTCACGCAGATCCTCTGTCTCTTCTACGACAGTTCGACAACGACTTCAACGAACGGCGGCGACGGCTTTGCATGGCACAACGGTGGCTCCTTCTCGCGAGCACTCTCTTTGTCAACCTCCAGCTCAACAGCGACAGCTTCGCAGCCCACAGCAGCGCCGTCAGCAGTGGCGAGACCCACGGTGCCAGCGCGGTCTTCCTCTATTTCTCTCTTCTCCCACGGCTCTGGTTCTCTCTCTCTGTTAACTAATTTTCATATCTCAAATCATATTCAATTCTCAGAATCATTTCCGATAAATCAACCAAAATCAACTTCAATCTTCTCAAATCATTCTAACATAATTCGTAAACCAAATTCAAGAAACCAGACCAACAATAATCAACTCAACAAAACTAAATCAACAAATAAGAAAAATCAGCATCCTCAATAATTCAATAATTCAATAAGATAAGTAATCACATCCATCCAAAACAGTTCAGTCTAACCATAAAACTCACATAATAATAAAATTCATTTTTCATATTATTATCGACTTATAACAACTCTTGAAAGTAAGGTGAATTTAAGAAAATGCCCCTACCTCGATTATCGAAACCCGAAAGCTATGAAACGCATCAGAAATTCCTTTTTCCTTCTAGCCTGTAGCAGCAGCAGCTTCAATCCCGACTCGCAATAACTGGAACACGACCCTACATTGCCAAAATCTCAGAATATCTACCCAAACATAACAGAATACTAATTTTCAATGGTTCCGGAACAAAAATGCTTACCATAACAGAATACTAATTTTCAATCCCGATTTCCACTCTTCTTCCTCTCTCTTGCCTCTTTTTAGCTCCTCTGCGTAACCACCGCCACGGCACTCAACAGTCATTGGCGCCGTCAAGTCCTACCCAACCTCCACTCACCGCTGCGTCCTTTCCCTCTTTCTTTCCTCCTCCACTCTTTCACTCTCTCTTTCTTCTTCTTCTCCTCGCCTTACCTTCGCGAGCCTAGGACCACCGTCGCCTTCTGTTTTAGCCACCTTTTACAACCCTAGAGCCACTGCCGTTGCCTGATCGCTACCGCTGCCCCAACCCGTTCCAGCTAGCCCTCCATCTCTCGCTGACATAGAGCTCCAGCCCCTGTCCAGTCCGCGGTTCCACCCGCTCTTTCCCAGTCTACAAACCCAAAGACCATTGAACCTACATCACGCAACCATTCGAAGAAATAGAAGAGAGAGAAGTAAAATACAGAAGGAAAGAGAGAGAAAGAGAGAGAGAGAGAGAGAGGAAGGAGTTGGAAGAGTTGACGGACTCTGGCGGCAGCAACGAGCTCAGAAAATGGAAGAAGAGATAGAGAGGATGGGGTTAGTGGTGGTGGTGGTGGTGGAGGAAAAAAGATGATGCAGATGATAATATGGGTAATTTGGAGTTTTTATGTGATTTTTTAGTGTTTGAATAATTTTGTTATATGGAACTCATGTTTTATGGGTACAAATGGTAATTTCCTTTTTTTATGGGTAGATGTGTCAGCGTTTTCAACTTTCGTGGGTAAAAATAGTAGTTTACTCTTTAAACTAATTTTCATTCCCTAAATCTTATTTGATTTTAGTCCATAGGTCGATTTGAATTAAATAAGCGGTCATTACAGTTCATTAATTAAAAATTAATTACGTTACGTGTTAAAAAAAATAATTATCTAAATTAATCTTTAAGAATTATAAAAGTAAATATTTTAGTTTTTTAAAAAATTAATATATAAATTAATCTCTAAAATTTTATTCCAACAGATAAATTAGTTCCAGTTTATTTTCTGGCATAATAATTATTCAAATTAGTTCCCAAAAATATTAAAAATAGATATTTTAATCTCCAAAAAAAATTAATATATAAATCAATTTTCAATATTTTTTATCAAACAAAATGGTCTCCTATCCATTTTATTTTTATTATATGTCAACCATTAATTCATTATTATTAGCTTAGCTTTGTGTATATAGACAATGACACTAACATATTGATACACTATTTTCGTTGAAAACAAACCAGATGAATAATAATGCTTTGAAATTCAAATTAAAATATTTTCTTTTAATACAAATATATTTTTTAAAATAAGACATCTTTTGATTATATTAAATACAAAAATATCAAATAATTTTAATTTTGAGTTTCTTATAAAATAATCTCTAATAATTTTATTGAACATTGTTATTGAGTGACTATATATATGCAAAAGCTCTTTTTATATTATAAATACATATATAAGAATCTAATGAATAAATTTATCATTGTTTTTTTCAAAAAATGTAAAAAATTATGGTACAATATTATTGTACAATTAATAATAATAATAATAATAATAATAATAATAATAATTATTATTATTATTATTTTATTTTATGTTACTTTTTTTTATGGCGGTGGACTGTTATGTTTGACGGAAAAAATGTTGGGGATTAATCTATATATTAATTTTTTTAGGACTAAAATATCCGCTTTTAAAATTTTTAGAGATTGATCTGGGTAATTACTCTACCAAAAAATAAATTGGGGATTGATTTGTCTGCTGGAGTAAAATTTTGAGGTTGTTTTTGTGTATTGATTTTTCTTGGAGATTAAAATGTCTATTTTTAAAATTATTGAGAACTGATTTGAATAATTACTCTAAAAAAATTAATCACCAATATAAAATATATGTATTTATATACAAAAATATAATAATAATTTTGTAGTTAATTTTTTGCGTGCATATAACAATTTTATTTATATTCTTTGAATCAGAAATATTTTATCTAATATTCCTCATGCGACTTAACACTAAATCTAACATGTAATCACCGTGAACAATTATAACATGAACCTTGGAATATGATGGGAAAAAAAAAAAAAGAGTAAAGTATCGTTTTTGTCCCTAATGTTTGGGGTAAGTTTCAAAGTTGTCCCCGTTTTAATCGTCCTATTTAAGTCTCTAACGTTTCAAATTTGACTCAATATTGTTCTGCCGTTAGGGATTCGTTAACAGAATTGACGGCGGGACAAAATTGAGACGATTTTGAAACGTTAGGGACTTAAATAGGACGAAAATGTTAGGGACAAAAACGATACATAAAAATAAATGTTAATTTAATTTTATCTTTCAATAATATTAATTTTTTACTGTACATAGTATTCAATTATTTTTTAATTACATCTAAATAAATTACACTTAATCGCATTGCTTTCATTTTAAATAAATTTATTTTTTTATAATTTTAAAGAATTTTGATACATTAGAGACAAAAGGAATAATTTATATTTTATTGTATATATATTTTTTTTCTGCAAGTTTATATACTAGTCATTCTACAAACATTTCATGATAACTAAAAATCTTTAAGAGTAAAATTATAAAAAAATTAATTTATTTAAAATAAAAGTAATATGATTAAGTGTAATTTACTTAGATGTGATTAAAAAATAATTGAATACTATGTATAATAAAAAATTGATATTATTCAAAGATAAAATTAAAATTTATTTCTATGTATCATTTTTGTCCCCAATGTTTTCGTCTTATTTAAGTTCCTAACGTTTCAAAATTGTCTCAATTTTGTCCCGCCGTCAATTCTGTTAACGGATCCCTAATGGTAGGACAACATTGAGTCAGTTTTGAAACGTTAGGGACTTAAATAGGACGATTGAAACGTTAGGAACAACTTTGGGACTTACCCCAAACATTGGGGACAAAAACGATACTTTACTAAAAAAAAAGATACGAGAACAATTATACCATGAAACTTGGATAAATAATCTCCATGACATAAGAGACCTACAAACCAACCAATTATAATTTATGAGAAGTGCTAGGAAGTTAGTAATTTTTATAATTTGTAGTTATTAAATAGTCATTAATGATGTTTATAATGATGTATAATTACTCATTTTTTTATATGATTACATGCTGACCAGAATTTAATAAAGTTGTTGGCCTAGACTTTTTTATGATTTATATAGGAGTTCGTAACCGTCCTAGTAACATATTAGAGCCGGTGAATGGTTACTTTTTATTTTTTTACCCATATTGCTTGTAAAGAATATAGTAATATGGTACATTACACTGCAATGCAAAGAAGAAGTGGAAACTATAAACCAAATGATAAATATTGAAATGCTCAAATAAAATAAGAATTCATCAAAGTTCAACACCACATTATAGCTAGTTAACTAGCTTTTAATCTCAAAGCCAAGGCTTAATATTTCTATCAAAGATGCCTGGTCCATAGGTTGAGTTAAAGATGAGAACAAGCAATGGAAACTGCAACCAAATGTATAAAGCAACTGGAACAGAGGCAAGCAGAATGATGGGAGTGACAATCCATGATCGGTTTTGTAGCATAAGGAAAAGAGCGGCACAAAAGGCAGCCATCATAGTTGCAAGAGAGATGAACATAGCGGAAAGGCCTATGATGAGCCTTTTGGGCAGTGACTCGAGAAAATCATCCTCTGCATAGCGAGAAGTGAGGAGCCCCAGAAACACAAGCAGGGAAGTTGTGGAAGAGAAGGGTGACACTGCATCTGATATTATAAACAGCATAAATAGGTTTTTATGCAAGAAGATTGGATATCCATTGTTTTGGTCATTGCCACCGGAACAGTGAAAGCAGCAGCAAAGGTGATGGTAGCTGCAAGGGCTGCTACAAGAGCACAAGAACTTGCCGTTTTTTTGGTCCATTTCTCACCTTCCTTCACCAAATCCCTATGTTCCTTTGTGAACAATTCTCTAGTTGTCAAATTGTTTGAGTTTAATTGTTCCTTTACCTTAGGTGGCGTGATGCTCTCCACTTCCTACATACATAGACAACTCCATGAAATTAAAATACCAAGAACTTGTGTTCAAATTTATTTGTCAATTCTAATTAACCTAAAAAATAAAATAAAAAACATTTATTATGAAGTGAAATGGAAGAATTTAGATCTTCTAAAGTGATAAAGTTAGTAAAATGGTAAAATGATATATTGGAATAATTTGGTAAAGTTGCATAAATCAAATTGATTTGTATTCTAAATTTCTAACTCATATTAACTAGCTATATTGGAAGTAATGTGCGGTGGCCAATTATTGGTAAATTTATTACAAGGGAAGGCTACCAAATACATTCTCAAAAGATTTAAATACGGATAAAAATTATTTTTAAAAAATAAAAATATTTAAAAAATTAAAAAATATTATAAAAATAATAAAAATGTTTTTTTTATAAGTTTCAGATGATATTTATAAAAAGTGCATGTAAAAAAATTAGTGTAAAATTTGATCTATGATTTTTTTTATTTTTTAAAGAAATTTTGGCTATTAACCAAAAAATCACAAAATACTATATCAAAATTTGATCTTTAAAATATTTTAAATATATATATAATACTTGAATTCTTTTGTCATGTTTTAATTTTTTTTTAGGATGCTTTCATCATTTTAATTTTTTAAAACGAGTAATGATTAAGAGTTTTAGTTCATTCCCCTATATAGCTCTTAAATGAGTAAAATTTAAATATTACATTATTTTTTGAAAACATAAAAAAGAAAAACTCAAAACTTTAATTTTTTTTAGAAATTTGGAAGATAATCAGAAAAATTAGTGAAAATAAAAAATTTTGAGAAAATAAAAAATTACTATACAAGCTAAGATTAATGAATTTAGTAACTGAAATGAAAGCTTATGAAGAGGACTTATCCAATAAAAAAAAAGTAAAAAAAATACTCATTAGTTTACCTTTCAAATTCGATCCTAAAGTGTCTATAACTGAAAAAATTAAGAATTTATCAACGCTAATATTAATATATTTAATAAGCTTACTGTACACTTTTGAACAAAGATTAGCAAGTCAAGATGATGAAGATTCAATAGAAAATGCATTTCAGTCTAATTTCAATATAAAATTTCAGAATCTAAATAAAAAAAAGGAGGAAAAAACAAGTAAATTCTAGATGTTTAGACACTTCTAGAAAAATAGAAAATAAACTGAAGATAGAAAATAATGCTCTCCTTGTGGCATAGGCAAGAAAACCAACCACCTAGAGAAGAATTGTTGACATCGTGGAAAACTACAGTGCCGCAATTGTAAAAAGTTTGGGCATATGGAGAAAGACTATAGGATGAAGATCAATCATTGCGCAGACTTCTCTAAAGAAAAGGAAGGAGACGAGTGTATATTCTATGCGTTATCACAAGAAGAGTGCAAGAAGAAAGATGACATATGGTATCTCGATAGTGGTTGTAGTAATCACATGACAGGTGATCAAAGCCTATTCAGTGACATCAATAAATCTGTTCGATCTGGCATCAGACTTGGAGACGAAATGATCGTGCAGGCAGATAGTAAAGGTACAATCACTGTCCACACCAAGATAGGAACTAAGAATATTCATGATATTCTATTAATTTCTAAACTAGCACATAATCTACTTAGTATTGGCCAAATGATGGAGCAAGTCTATGTATTACACTTTGAAGAAGACTCATACACCATAAGTGAAAGAAAAACTAAAAAACTTCTAGCGATCATCAAAATGAAAAACATGAGCTTTTCACTCAAATGGAGTTATATCATAGAAACTGCATTAAAGGCACAAGAAGATAATTCATAGTTGTGGTATCGATGATTTGGCCATTTTCATTTTCACGGATTACGGTTGTCACATCAAAAGCAATTAATAAGAGATCTACCAAGCATCACAGAGATTAATCGACCTTGCGAATGATGCTTACTTGGCAAGCAACATCGTCAAGCATTTCCTTTTAGAAGAGCTTGATGAGCCAAGGAGATGTTTGAATTAGTTCACATTAATATTTGTGGTCCAATGAAGACTCCATCACTCAATAACAACAGGTACTTCATTCTCTTCATCAATGATTATACTAGAATGATGTGGGTATATTTTCAACGTGAGAGATCAGAAATTTTGGACATCTTTAAGAAGTTCAAGCAACATCTGGAGAAGTAAAATGGTCGTAGCATCAAGGTACTTCGTAGTGACAGAGAAACTGAATACATTTCTAAAGAATTTAATAAATTCTACGAAGAAGAGGGTGTCGAGCGTCAACTCACATACAGTAGGATATGCTCCTGAGCAAAATAGAGTATCTGAGAGAAAAAATAGAACTGTGATAAAGATGGCATGCTTGATCCTCAAGGAGAAAAATCTGCCAAACATTTTTTGGGCAGAAGCTGTTTACACAGTAGTATACCTACTAAATTGTTGTCCACTAAGGCAATAGAAAATAAAATTCATATCGAAGCATGGAGTGGATGAAAACCTTCCACAAAGCATCTAAAAGTCTTTAAATGCATATGCTATGTCCACATTCCCATACAAAAAAGAAGCAAGCTGGTTGAGAAGACAGAAAAAAGAATCTTCTTTGGATATAGTACACAATCAAAAGGATATCGTGTGTATAACTTACAAATAAAGAAACTCATAATCAGTAAAGATGTGGAGTTCGACGAAAATGTTTCATGAAACTAGAAAGATGAAAACGTCGAGAAAAGAAGTATTGGAGTATCACAACAACCACCTAGACTAAAAGAACAAGAACGTGAAAAAAAGCAAGCACAACTACTCCAACAGAAGAAGCAACAACTAATAATTCTTCTCCAAAAAAAAACAAGATCTCTACAAGACGTATATGAAATATGCAATTGTCAAGATCGAGCTTACAAGCTTTGAAGAAGCAGAAAAGCAAGAAGAATGGAGAAATGCCATAAAAGAAGAAATCAAGATGATTGAGAAGAACAACATATGAGAACTAGTAAATCACCCTTCAAATAAAGATCTTATTGGAGTCAAACGGGTATACAAGACTAAGCTCAATCCTAATAGATCTATTCAGAAGCATAAAGTAAGGCTCGTAGCTAAAGGATATGCACAAATTTCTGAGATAAATTACATAGAGACATTTGCAGCTGTAACTCGCCTAGATACAATAAAGGTGCTCATTGCACTAGCCGCACAAAAGCAATAAAAGATTTATCAACTGGATGTGAAATCTGCCTGTCTAAATAGAGAACTGGTAAACAAAGTATATATTGATCAACCACAAGAGTTCGTTGTAGAAGAACATGAAAACTATGTGCTAAGGCTAAAAAAAGTACCCTATGAACTCAAGCAAGCTCTACGAGTATGGTACAGTCGAATTGATAAATATTTCACTGATCATGAATTTAGGAGGAGTAAAAGTGAGCCTACACTCTACATCAAGACGCAAGGTAATTCAAACACTCTCATAGTTTTTTTGTATGTGGACGATCTTATCTACATAGGAAACAATGAGTCTATATGATTAGAGAATTCAAAAAAAAAAAATGAAGCAAACATTTGAGATAACCGACTTAGGATTGATACACTATTTTCTTGGCATTGAGGTAAACCAAAATGAAGACAAAATTTTCATCTCACAAAAAAAAATACACTCAAAATTTACTACAAAGGTTCAAGATGAATAATTGCAAAGCAGTATCTATTCTTCTAATCCATAATGAGAAATTACAAAAAGAAAATGGATCTGGAGAGGCAGATGCTTTGCAATACAAAAGTCACATTGGAAGTCTCTTTTATCTAACTACCACAAGATCTGACATCATGTATGCAACAAGTCTACTATCAAAATTCATGCAAAAGCCAAGTCAGAAGCACTATGGGACTGCAAGAAGAATTATGACATTCATTATAAATCTATCGAAAATCTAAAACTACTTGGATATACCGATAGTGATTGGGCAGGATCAATTGATAACATGAAATAAAAGAACTTCTTGATATGCATTTATACTAGGATCTGGAGTATTCTCTTGGACATCAAAAAAATAAGAAACTGTGACTCAATCATCTGCTGAAACTGAGTATGTTGCAGTCGCAACTGCTACTAGTCAAACAATATGGCTAAAGAAAATATTCGAAGACATAGGAGAGCAACAAGAAGAACCAACAACTATATCGTGCGACAGCAAGTCAGCAATAGTAATGGCAAACAATCCAGTCTATCATAGTAGGACCAAGCATATAGCTATCAAGTATTATTTTATACGAGAAGCTATATTGGCAAAAAAGATAAAGATCGAGTATTGCAAACACAGATGAATAACTGGCAGACATCTTCACTAAAGCACTACCAAGATCAAAGTTCGAACTATTTTCGAGAGATGCTTGAAATTACACAAATATGCATCAAGGAGGAGTATTAATAATGCTACACATTTGTAGAACTTTCTAGAATTTTCATGATCTTATTTTGTAAAAATAAATATCTGGATATTATGATAGAGAAATCTAGAAGTTAAGTAAATAAATCAAGTACTAAAAATATCTAGGTTAATATCTAGAAATATCTAATATTTGAAATTATCTAAAATCAACTTATGGAGTCTATAAATAGGCCATTATAGAATTTATTGTAACTAACTAACAAACATATTAAATTCCACTAGAATTTGTACTCTCTCCTTAACCCATCAATAATATAATTATCAAATTTTTTAAACTATTTATCCAAACTACTTATTCATCAAAATTATTTTTGTTATAATATTCAAGTCTATAATACACTAAACCAACATTAAACTATTTCAAAAAACTAACATAACACCTTCTTAACAATTATCATGATAGTATTTCTCCGTAGATATTTGCTATTAAGTATTTGAAAAATTCTTTCAAGTAATTCAGAAAAAAAATGAGTTGAAGTACTTTTCTTTCATTTATTTGAAATAATATATGATTTACCTTAAACCATTGAAGTTCTCGTTTGCATTTGTAAAAGTGCCCCGGGAATAGGACTAAGGTGTTCTGGTGGAGCTAGCAATCCTGCCATATGAAGCATATAATTTCCATGGGTGTCAGAGGAGCTTGAAAATGTACGATTGAGAGTAAGACCATGAAAAAGATTGTAAACGCTTGTTTGGCGATACTGAACAGCAACAGAAAATATGTGCTTTCTATCTTGGGTTCATGTCCACAAAAGGCCTAAGTGCGTCTTTAATGCTTCAACAATGAATGTAGCATTCCCTTGTTTCGCTACCATAAGTATCGCGTTCTGCATTCCACTTCTTGAGATTTCTTCTTCATTTTCCGAAGAAATTGCATTGCACGCAGCACGTAGCAGCATAAGAAATTGCTCATCAACTAACTTTGCTTCGTATATTTTCTTCATTCCTATTGTTTACAAATAAATAAAGAGTGAATAGCCAAAATCATTCCTGAAAGATACTCCGATCTTCATTTTGGTTCTCGAAAGATAAAGTTAATCGAAAGGGAAAGTATGAGGAGTCAATGGAATATTTGTACAATGTGTACAATGGAAGTTTATGAAGTATTAGAGATATAACCATTAGTATTATCTTTTCTTATCAGGTGAAGCTTTTGAGATGAGTGGTATCATGACATGGTATTAGAGTGTTAGATCTGAAAGGTCAAGAGTTCGATCCTTGGTGAACCCCAAAATCAGTTTAAGCTTTTGGGAAGATGTTTATTATCCCTAGTACTCGGATGATTATTCTAGATAGTATGGGGGATGTTCATTTTGTAACTCAATAGCCCATTGTACAAATTGTACAAATAGTTCATTATCTCCCTAGCGGGATCCTAATCGAAATCGTCCCCGAAAGATACACGATTGGTCACGTTACTCCTTCCGTCAGTTGGATGATGACGTGGGGGGCTAATGCCACGCGTCACAAGATGATTGGTTGACGTGTCAGATCAGTGACACGTGGCATGCCACGTGACACTTGATATGTAAAAAAGTTATTTATAATCAAAATAGTCCTTGAAAGTTCAGACGTAAGTCATTTTCAACCCTGAAATTTTAAAAATTAATCTAATTAGTCCTTATGTAAAAAATAAAAAAAAAATTATATAAGGACTAATTTGATTAATTTTTAAAATTTCAGGGATGAAAATGACTTACGTCTTAACTTTCAAGGACTGTTTTGATTATAAATAACTTTTTTACATGTCAAGTGCCACATGACATGCCACGTGTCACTGACCTGACACATAGCATGCCAAGTGTCACTGAGCTGACACGTCAACCAATCATCTTGTGACGCGTGGCATTAGCCCCCTCACGTCATCATATGCCACGTGGCACTTAACATAACACGTCATCATCCAACTGACGAAAGAACTAACGTGACCAATCGTGTATTTTTCGGGGACGATTTCGATTAACTTTATCTTTCGAGGACAAAAATGGAAATCGAATATCTTTCAGAGACAATTTTGGCTATTTACTCAATACACAAACCATCCATTCGTTTTTTAGAATAGAGTATCTATGAGAGGAAAAAAATAAAAGAAAAAAATAAAAAAATTTAAAATACCACCTAAATAAAATCAACACATTTATCGAAATGAAAATATACACTGATTTTTTTTTTTTATAAACTATAAAGTTTTGATATGAATAAACTATAAAGTTACTGTGCTTCATAAACTATAAAGTTAGAAAGCCTTTCTAAAACATGTCATGAAATATTTTCAAACAGCTCCAATTTTTTTAAAAATAAAACGACTACGGATAACTTTATATTTTAATAAAATTTTAATTTATCCTTATAAAATTATTGTTTTAGAATTAATTGTTCTATTAATTTTTATAATTTTACTAAATTTTTAATTAGATATTTTATAACTTAAAACTTTACAATTAAATTCTTATATTAGATAAAAAAATTAATTTGATCCTTTTTTAAAATATTATATGTATACTAAAAATCAGTTATTATATATTTAGTTTATTTAAATTAAATAATATAATATAAAAGCAGAACCAGCGGAAGAACCCTGGAAGACGATGCAGAAGCAGAAGAGAGGCTCCACGATCACCTCGTCCTCCATTTATAACTCTACCGGTGATGTGCTGACGAAGGAGACAAGGACGGCAACAATGGCGGTGGCGGTGGCGGTGGCGATGGCGATGGCGACGACATTGAGATTCTAGGGTTTCAGAGAGAATGAAAGATCTCACTCTCCCTCGTCCTCTCTCTCTTTCTCAAAGCCCTGTTTGATTTTTTTTGATTGGGCTGAGTTAATAATTATTTGAGTTAGATTATTTTAGAATAATTAATTGAATTGGGAGTATTATATCAGTGGGAGTTTTATAATTTGTCACAAATAAAATATATTATGGAGGTTTTAATAACTCCCATTAAAAAACTATCATAAATAAATATAAATTTTGTAGTGGGAGTTGTATTCAGTATATTTTATTATTAGCATGACATTCTCCATAAATAGACAAGAGAAACTACGAGAATATATGAAATTCTTAATTTTTAGACTTTTGATTGTAGAATAACAAATGCAGGTAGCCCTCTTATCAAGAATTCATCACAGGAACTTGGTTCCTCTGATTGGATACTGTGAAGAAGAATATCAGCATATTATGGTTTATGAGTATATGCACAATGGCACTTTAAGGGATCACCTTCATGGTCTAACAACTAAATCCTACGTTTTCTTTTAATCTGTTTATTTAGCACTACAAATTATCCCATGACATGTGTTTCCAATGTTTTCACAGAACCTTCCAAGCAAAAGAACTTAGACTGGCTAACTCGACTTCGAATTGCAGAAGATGCAGCCAAAGGTTCAGTAGTAAAATTACCTTTCACAGTCCATTTAAGTTCTTCCAAGTTAACAGTTGAACAAACAGACTTACCTCGCTTGTTAGAGATCGATGCTTTGACTCATCGGAAACCTTGATGCTTCACAGCAGAGCAGAGAAGCGGTCGGGAGAGAGCACACAATTTCTTTGACACTTCACAGAGAGGGTGAGTGAGAGAGAGTGAGAGAATGAGCGAGAAGAAGAAAGTGAGGCACATAATGCTTACTTGGTGAGCGCGGTAATGAGCGGCGACGGTGAACCAAGAAACACATAACTCAAGGCAAGTGGTAGTGACTAATTACACAGCTTGAGCCTGTGACCTAGAAATGATTTGGAGAAACTTAAAGCATTGCTCCAAGGCTCCCTTCCATATCCAGTATACAAAAAATTTAGGGAAAAAAAAAATAAAAAAGCCAGCAATAAAGAAATATATATCTGAAATATTATTAAAATTAATCATGATAAGAAGTTAATTTTTCACCTAATAAAATAAAAAACGTATCACCAGGTACTCTGCATAATTCATGTTTTTACATTATTGTACAGTTCTATGATTTATTACCTTTGAATAATAGAAAAGATATAATGGAATAATGACATGCAATTGAATATAATTGAGGTATGAATGGACAGTTAAGCTACTTTTTTGCACATGAATCAGATATATACAGCATAATAAGCTTAAGAATGATTATGATTTATGAAGTAGCACTTCACATGGTAGAGTTATGTAACTTATATCTAATGGGAACTCAACCCCAACCCCAACTTGTTATGATACTATTAATCAAATTTTAGTAAAACCCAAATTACTATCTGCATTCTCACATCAAAGCACATGAAAAAAAATTAAATGCGAACAAAATCCAAACAACAAAATTAAAATTAACCTAGAGACTTCATCAGCTACAAGATTAGAAAAAAAATAGAACCTGGTGCAAATTGACAAATATGAGTTACAGGGAGAGGGGGAGGATGCTGTTTGAACTTAAAAAAGATGGTCATACCAATCCAAAGTTCTCTACCTCTTAATTTGACCCAAAATTCCAATGTTGCAGCAAGTGAAATCCCACATAGGTAGAATGCTCCTAGATTTATGAAAGGCCCAAGGTGCTGCCATCCACAGCCTCTAGATATGCAAACAGAAGATTTATGGTAGATAATGTTTAATCTAACCTGGCAACAGCTGATGAAGAGATTTGTTGTGTTGGTATAGAATTTCTCAAAATGAAATCTCGTTGCAAGCATAGTTCTATACCAACAAACAATCCTCCCAATAAAAAATATGGTTTTGTCACAAGTACAAACTCCAATAAAAATTAACCTAAGTATTTAAACCTCGGGTCGTCTCACAAAGAATTGCAATGAAGTAGTCAATTATTGGCTATGAAGGACAAGGGGTTTGATTGATAAAAGGGCACGAAATTAAATGAGCAAGAAATTAAATGACAAGAAGAGTAAATCAAGCAAGTGACTAAAGAAAGCAAGTAATAAAAAGAGAGACATTCATGGCAAGGTTTGAGAATATAGGCTTTCTATCCTAGTCACACAATAATTAACAAGAATTTATCCTATTTCGTCATCTCCAAAGTTGGAAGAAGGTGTAAGTTATCTTCCATGAGAGAAAGTCAAACAAAACTAGTTAATCTCAATCCAAAAATCCTAATCAACTTACTAATGGAATTAGCAAGAAATTAGAGTCAATAAAAATCATATTAATTAACAACTCTAGATCACCAACATGAGTTGGGTAATCATGACTCAAGATTACCAAATTACTCTTTTCAAGCCAAGAATGCTCAAGATCTACTCTAACATTCAACCAAGCATTTTGTCAAATACTTGGAAGGTGTAAAAGGAAAGCATGGTAAAAGTGCAAGAAATATAAATCTACCAACTACTAATTACAAGGAAAGTAAAATTCATAGCTCAAATTAACAATAAAAGAACATCAAATATTAAATTCATTAAAAGAGATCCAAATCCAACGTGAGTGCATGAACATAAAAGAAGCATAAAAGTAAAATTAACATCACAAACTAAGAGAATGAAGGTGTAGAAGCAAGAATTCATAAAGGAAACAAGATGAAAACATGAAATTGGACCTAGATCTAAGAGGAATTAACCTAATCCTAACCAAATTCTAGAGAGAAGAGGGAGTTTCTCTCTCTAGAAAACTAACTAAAGGCTCATTATGACTAACTAAGTGCTCCCCCTTGCTTAAGCTTGAATTCTGCATGAAATACCCTCAGAAACGAGTTGGATTTGGGCCTGGGCAGCTCAGAAATCACCCCCAGCGATTTCACTTTAAGTGGGTCACGTGCCGAACGTCACACGTGCGCGTCGCTGGCAAAAACCTCTACTCATGCGTACGCGTGAGTGACGCGTGCGCGTGGCTTGAAAATCTCCAATGCACGCGTACGCGTGCATGACGCGTGCGCGTGGCCCTCAATTCTCCAAAAGCTCATTTCTTCATGATTTCTCCACTTTGCATGCTTTTCTCTTTACTTCTTCCATCCAATACTTGCTTTATGAACCTGAAATCACTCAACAAACACATCAAGACATTGAATGGAATTAAAGTGAATTAAAATCACCAATTTAAGGGCCTAAAAATCATGTTTTTACACTTAAGCACAAATTAAGGGAGAATTATGAATCCATGCTATTTCATTGAATAATTGTGAGAAAAGGTGATAAAATCTCCCAAAATAAGCACAAGATAAACCACAAAATTGGAGTTTATCAGCAGCCCCAATTCCAAAAGAAATAGAATAGTGTTAAGATCGTATCGAGACTGCACAAGAAAAATATGACTTAGATTTCTAACAAGAAAAGTTATGCTATGTTACAAAACTTACCAAACTGAAAGAACTGATGTTTCAAGTTCTGGATCTGCTAAAATGATAGAATCAAAATTCAGTAAATAATCTCAACCAGAGGAAATAGAACATAGTTCATAAGGTATTAGTTATACTACACGAATCTCAAATCTAGCATTTAATTATATATAAAATGCAGTCAATTACAACATAAAGCAAACAATAAGTTTTGTTACCAATTTAAAATTATGGACCTGACTCAACTCTAAAAGCAATTTCACAGGAGAAGGCTATTTGGCCATATTCCTAGACGATATTGATATGGAACTTGTCAATTACAAAAGCAATCATCGAAAAAGGAAACATAAAACCATACAAATTCACTCAATTGTTTGGAGCTTCACACATTTATCTGATGTTATCAATCCAAATATCATCATCACCTACACAACTAAATGAGCACTTCCAGGTTCCAATATCAATTAAGATGAAAAAAATTCTCATAAGTTGCACAAAAAAAAAAAAAAAAGATACTCATCCTGTACTAGCTCTGCACTCAACTAACTTGGAGAGCTGTGTCAATGCCTACCTTAAAAGCTTAACTTTCTGAATGTCAATGTCCTGCTTGTACCCTTCATCTCCAACAATAAATCCATGTCCTGATTTTATATCTGTACACCATAACCAACTTATATATAAATAAAAATAATAATCAATCAGATAAATAACAGATTAAATCTTGTTTACCTACAGAAAAATACAGCTTAATTCTTTAGTTTTCAGATGAATTCCTGGTTTATATGATTAAGGAGAATTTAAATTGGTAATCAAATTTCCATGTAAAACACCCAAAGCAAAGAAAACATAACCAAAAAAGGCATTAGAGAGGAATATAGCTTGAAGCTGGAAATTGAAAGCAACCATTATGTTCAAGGAATGCGTATGAACCAAGACATAAATTAGAATATTTCAGTGTGAAACCTGTTCTTTTCACTAATTTTTTCTTAAGATACTAAACTAATTGAAAACCTAAAAATTAGAACCCAAAACCCCTCAAAAATTTACAGAACCAATTGAAAATTGATACATACCTTCTCTATCTCAATTAGCCACTATCAAAACCATACACACCTTCGAACTGAAAAGTGAGAGTGAGTTACAGAATGAGCAAGAAAGAGAGGATACAGAACAGAGAATGCTTACCTGGCGACAGAGGATACGACCATGGTGATGAGCGGCAACGGTGAAGAAGAGATGAGCGGTGACGCAACGGCTTGGAGACGGTGCAGCAGCATAGCGGCGAGCTCCAGTCGACGGCAGCGCGGTGACAAAGCACAACGGCGGTGAGACATCCCTTCGAGATCCTCGATGGCGGTACAGCAGCTTGACAGTGGCAGAACGGCGACGGCAACAAACCCTAGCAGCGGCGGTGGAGCTTTAACGGCGACAGAGCACCCCTTTCTTCTCTCCTCCATTGCGTTTTCTCTCTTCCTTGAGCTCTCTCTCTCTCACTGGCATTCGACGATGACGACGGTAGAGCCCTAGCTAGTTAGCCGCCGTCGTTCTCTCCTTCCTTCCCCCTCCTCTCTTCTTCTTCCCGTTCTCCCCCTTAGCTTTCTGATTTCTTCCCTCTTTCGTGTGTGTGTGTTGAGTGAGGATGAGGGTGTGTGTTTCGTGAGTGAGGGAGTGAGGGTGATCGAGGGCAAACAAAATTTTACTAAGTGTTTATTTGGTATTTTAATATTAGGAGACACTTTTGAAGCGCACCCAAAACTTAACAAATGGGTTACTTTTTAAAAGCGCTCCCTTTGGTCTAAAAAATGTACCCATACCTTTTTAGATTTGGCTACGCTTTATAAGTGATATTAAAATATCTAAAGAGACGCTTTTGAGGTGATGCCTCAATAGTATTTCCTTTTCTCTTATAAAAAGGCACCATGCGAAAAAGCGTAGAATAGGCTACGTTTTTCAAATGTAGCTTAAAAAAAGTGTGGCTAAATAGATATTTTTCTTGTAGTGTTATATCTACCTCTATATTAGAATCATTATAAATGATCATGAAATAGGCAAGTTGCTAAATTGGATAAAAGTATAAGAAATTAGAAGACTCCACATTATCAAGTTGTTAGAAAATTTTAGAATTTACAACTCATACAATATTTTCTATAAAATCCTAGAAGATTCAAGAATATTACAAATTGCTAGAAGTGTTTAGAATGTAATAGTCAAATATGAATTTTAAAATTTGACCACATGCTAAAAGTAAAGTCAAAAGTAATCAACAATAGTGGCTAAATATATATTATACTTATGAGTCATCAAACTTATCAAAAATAACTAGTGTAGCAAGTTAAACTTTCTACAAGTTTCATCATCTTTATTACAACTCATCCTTAATTGTTCATAGCCAATAATAATTTTTCTTAACAATTAAGTATGTCTTTATATTTTGTCTATATAAAAGTTTGAAACTCATCATGTACTTAAATTATCTCTCCATGAATTAAAAATTCTTAGTGTTTATTTCAAAAATTCTCTCTTATACTCTTATAATTGTTAGTGAATCTGAGTGAGATATATTATATGTGAGTTAGGAATCAATAAATTGTGGGTATTATATTTATATTTGGTATTAGAGCTGGTTAATCTAATGCCAGGTGTTTAAAAATTTGTGAGGTGTGAGAATTTTTATATAATTGTTTGTTCATAGAATCAATGTGACAAAAGAATATGATCCATTACATTCCAATGCAAAGAAGTGGAAACTATATACCAAATGATAATTACATTGAAATGCTCAAACAAAATAAGAATTCACCAAAGTTCAACAGCACACTATAGCTACTTAACTAGCTTTTAGTCTCAAAGCCAAGGCTTAATATTTCTATCAAATATGCTTGGTCCATAAGTTGACTTAAAGATGAGAACAAGCAATGGAAACTGCAACCAAATGTATAAAGTAACCGGAATGGAAGCAAGAAAGGTTATGGAAATAACAATCCATGATCGGTGTTGGAGCATAAGGAAAAGAGCGGTACAAAAGGCTGCCATCATAGTTGCAAGAGAGATGAACATAGCGGAAAGGCCTATGATGAGCTTTGTGGGCAGTGACTTGAGAAAATCATCTTCTGCATAGCGAGAAGTGAGGAGCCCCAGAAACATAAGCAGTGAAGTTGTGGAAGAGAAGAGTGACACTGCATCTGATATTATAAATAGCATAAATAGATTTTTATGCAAGAAAATTGGATATCCCTTGATTTGGTCATTGCCACCGGGAACAGTGAAAGCAGCAGCAAAAGTGATGGTAGCTACAAGAGCTGCTACAACACCACAAGAACCTGCCGTTCCTTTGGTCCATTTCTCACCTTCTTTCACTAACTCCTTATGTTCCTTTGTGAACAATTCTCTAGGTGTCAAATTGCCATTGTTTAATTGTTGCTTTACGTAAGGTGGCGTGATACTCTCCACTTCCTACACGTAGACGACTCCATGAAATTAAGATACTAAAACCGTAATGTTCAAAAAACAAAAAAGCAGTTAAAATTTATTTTATTTAATCTTCGTTAATTATTGCTTACATTAAAAAATATTAAATAAAATAAATTATGATTAATTTTTTTTGTTACTAAACTTTTCTGATATAAAAAAATAAGAACTTGTATTAAAATTTATTATTTAGCAATTTTAATTAATCTAAAAAATAAAATAAAAAAGACACTTAGTATAAATTGAAATGGAAGGACTGTTAATCTAAAAAAAACGCCAGCTATACTCCGCCTCTGCTGTAGTGTTGGAATAATTTGGTATACTTGCATAAATCAAATTGATTTTATTCTAAGTAATATTAATTAGCTAGAGTTATGTTACGTGTACACTAAAATTTGCTACTAAAATTAGCCACCAGTATAAAATACGTGTTGGAATATAAATACACATTGAAAATAAATTAAATCACGCATCTATTTATACACAAATAAATTGGTAGCTGATTTTGGTGTACAAATAGCATTTTTGAATTAAGCTATATTGAAAGCTACTCAATAATTTGTAAATTTATTATAAGAACAGGCTATCAAAACCTGTTGTCAAAAAATTTAGGTATTGATAAAATTATTATTCCTAAACAAATTAAAAGAACAAAAATATCTTCAAAAAAATAAAAAATATGAAAAAAATAGTAAAAATATTTTTTTTGTATAAGTCTCATATAATATTTGTATTTGACAATTTATATATTTGTTTGTTATTTTTGTAAAATGATTTCGATAACTATTTAGAAGACTTATGTAAAAAATTCGAATAAAATTCAATCACAAGACTTTTCGTTTATTTTTTGAAAAAAATTCAGTCATTAATAAAAGATCACAAAACGCCAGATCAAAATATGATTTTAAATTTTTTACTTTTTGAGGATGTTTTCATCATTTTGATTTTTTTTTTAAATATTTGTCAAACATTTAAAATTTTCAAAAACATTTTTTATGGTTTAGAGTTACTATAATATTTTGTATAATCTATAATGGGTAACTTAGCTAAGAGCCTAAGACACTTTTATTGACTCGGAATAACCCGTTCTCCTATCTCTCACCAATTGCCTCCACAAGGATATAGTCAGCATAAAAGAAATGCAAATAACACAAAGGATCATATAAGACCTCTCTCTTGGGAATATATTAATAAGACATAATATGAATTATATTTGCATAAGATCTTGCCTAAATTAAAGGATTCATATTCTCTTTAAAATTTCTATCAAACACTAAGGATATCCTTCCACCGGTTTATTGAATTGTGGCCAATTAGCTTTCTTCCTCGAGCTAATCCAACTACCTTCTTAACAATTACATGATAATCCCTTGTTTGTAGATATTTGCTATTAGGTATTTGATAAATTCTTTTACGTAAATCAGAAAAAAAATGACGTGGAGAGTTGAAGTAATTTTATTTCATTTATTTGAATAATATATGATTATAGAATGGGAAGTTCTATGGTGGCATAGAAAGTAGTGGCTAAGAATGACCAAGAGTTGATTAGCCTATCAAAAGAGGACAAGTGATGATACAATGAATTGAAGGTGAATCTACAACAGTCTAGCTTTCTGCAAGTCTACCATACTCCATATGTTTCCAAATTTTCCAAAATGCTTCCTAAGTGGTTCAAACCTACCCTAAGGGTTACAAGAAAGGATAATTTACCACTAGACTAAGATACTTCTTAGTACTATATATACAAATTATAATATATATATATATATATATAACTATTTTATTTTACTTATATTCAACTTATTTTAATTTTAAAGTCACCCATTTTAAAATTAATTATATTTTATTTAACTATAAATTTTATTAAATATATACAAATTAAAAAGATAAACAAAAAATTTTATTAATCACAATTCATTTTTTTTCTTTTATAATTATATGATATCTATATTTTATATTTTAATATATATTTTATATTAATAAATAATTTTAGTATATACTTAATATAATTGTTTAAAATAATATAATTTTAATTTTTCTTTTTATAAATTAGAATTCGAATTTTTTATTTCAATAAAATTTTTATGCTTTTGAAAGTGCATCTTCTAAAACATATTTCTCCACTATATAATCTCCTGATTGGTTGTGTATTTTAACACACAAAAAAAGAGAATGACTAACTTTGGATCGAGAAGGATGATCATCCAAGAGCCCTTCCAATATTATATTGTGTTTCGTGGAAGAGTCCTAATTTAAACATGATTTTTTATTTATTAGAATTAAATTATAAATTTTTTTTAAATAGATTATTTTTTTTCACAAAAGATAGCTAATTTTAATAAATGGAGAAGAAGTTTTGTTTCACAAATTTATAATCATTTATATTGGACCAGTATTAGGAAAAGAAAAAATAGAAACTATAATAATTTACTAAAGTTTGTTCACTTACTTGCAAGGTCCAAACATAAAAAATATTTTTTGGGCAACGTAATTACAAGTCTACCTTGCATTACAAGAACACAAAGAACAAAATTTAAAGACTCAAAGAACTCAAGAACATGAAAAGTACCAAACTTAAAATTTTTAGAAAACCAAAATTTTTTTTTCGAAAATCAAAAGAAATCCACATCAGCTTAATGGACATCAGAACTGAACCGGTGTAAGGTTATTGGGTCATTGGTTCAATCAGTGAGTCACTGGTCGAACCGAAACAATTATATAAAATTTAATTATTTTTTATTATAAGTACTTTTATTTTATTTTTATAAAAATAATTATCATTTTCAAATTTTAATATTTTATTAATTAGTTTATATTTATTGTATTATTATATTATTATAGGTGAAAACTCACGTACAGTTGTTTTCATGTGAAGTTGATATTTAAGAACCGTTAGATGATTTGACAAATTTGACTACATATCATCTAAAATTTTTCAACTATTAATTTCATATGAAAACAATTGCGTGTAAGTCTTTACCTATTATTATATACTACAAGTATTTATTAAAAAATTAATATTAATAGATATCATATAATTATAAAAGAAAAAAATAAATTATGATTAATAAAATTTTTTGTTTATCTTTTTAATTTGTATATATTTAATAAAATTTATAGTTAAATAAAATATAATTAATTTTAAAATAGGTGACTTTAAAATTAAAATAAATTGAATATAATAAAATAATATATATATATATATATATATATATATATATATATATATATTATAATTTGTATATATATTAATAAGAAGCATCTTAGTCTAGTGGTAAATTTGGAAGCATATAGAGCATGGTAGACTTGCAAAAAGTTAGATTGTTGTAGATTCACCTTTAATCCATTGTATCATCACTTATCCTCTTTTGATAGGCTAATCAACTCTTAGCCATTCTTAGCCACTACTTTCTATGCCACCATAGAACTTTCCTTATAGAATACCTTGAACCATTGCAGTTCTCGTTGCATTTGTAAAAGTGCCCCGGGAATAGGATTAAGCTGTTCTGGTGGAGCTAGCATTCCTGCCATGTGAAGCATATAATTGCCATAGGTGTCATAGGAGCTTGGAAATAAAGGCTTGAGAGTAAGACCATGAAAAAGATTGTAAACACTTGCTTGGCGATACTGAACAGCAACAGAAAATATGCGCCTTTCATCTTTGGTCCATGTCCACAAAAGGCTAAATTGCGCCTTTAATGCTTCAACAATAAATGTGGCATTCCCTCGTTGTGCTGCCATAAGTATCGCCCCCTCCATTCCACTTTTTGAGATTTCTTCTATATTTTCCGGAGAAATTGCATTGCACGCAGCACGTAGCAACACACGAGATTGCTCATCACTTAACTTTGCTTCGTATATTTCCTTCATTATTCCTATGGTTTACAAACAAACAAAAAGTTAATAGTCAAATTAACCTAAAAAATAAGATATTTTTAAATTTGTGCTGAAAGATTTTTGAATCAAATTAGTTATTTAAAGATTATGAATTAATTATACCTGTCCTTCAATTACTCTATTCATCATTTTCATCAACGATTGATGATGTGAAATGTTAACTGATAGCATGCATGACAAATAACATGTTCAATTAAACCTTTACTTTACGGAAATTTATCAATTTAGTCACTAGGCCATATTGAGAATAGAGTTTTTGTAATCGAAAAAAATGACTAAATTAATAAATTTTTATAAATATATTTGGTCATTATCAAATTAGAGATATCAGATTTTATATATATATATTATCAATTAACGTTTTACAACATCATTTGAAAAAAATTGTTAGTGGAGTAACTGGAGGACAAATATGATTAATTCATTATTTTTGAAAGACTAATTTAATTGAAAAAAATTTTTAGAAATGAATTTAAAAAATGGCTTATCTTCCAAAGATTAATTTGATTATTAACTAGGAGTGGCAAGCAGGAAAGCCCGCCCCATCCCACCTAATGGCGGGCCAAACCCACCAAATCTCTTTTTTTTTTTTTTTTACTATTAAGTATTAAATAATCATGTTTTAGATTTGTCATTTGTCACAACAGTAAAATTTAATCAAAGCAAATGTTAAAACAAGAATCAACCATTCTGATTTAGTCAAAACTCAAAACCATTATCAAATAAAACGAAACACAACAAACAATATATGAATCTGCGTACATCAAATTTTAGATTTGTCATTTGTCAAAACAGTAAAATTTATTCAAAGCAAACAAACCTAAACTTGTCTAAATCTCTAATCTTACACAAACCTAAATCTCTGATCTAAAACGTTAACCAGAAAATTAACATACAAGAAATCCAGAATAACAGCAACGACGAACTGACGACCAAGACAGAGAAAGCGAGGAGCAGCGGCGACGACCAGACGACAGACCTAGAGAGTGAGAGGACAAATAAGCAGTGCCAACGGCTAGGACCCAGGATCGCTGATCAGTGGCGACGACGGCTAGACGTAGCAGCGGCGGTAGCTAGGACCCAGGAGGATCAAAGAGCGACAGTGGAAGCAGCCTGTCACGTGGAGCGCCACGACTGCCGGGTGCAACTGCACCGTCTGTGCGAGGCTGCGAGATGCAAGCGTTAGCGTGATCGAACTGCGTGAGCGTGAGACGGGCCAACGGCGCTGGCGATGGCAATGGCAACGACGACGGACACTGGACGCAACACGGTTGGAAGCGGCGGCTAGTGTGAGTGTGTGAGGTATGACTATGGGAAAGGCTCGGTGTGTTGTGAGTGGGAGTGAGTGAGTCCGAGGGAGTAAGGGTAAGGCTGTAAGGGAGAGTCAATTAGGAATTTAGGGCGGGTAAGGTTTTATTGGGTCGGGTCAGGTCGGGTTGGAAGAAGTTGGGTTTTGGACCAAACAAATTGCAAAAAATAGCCTCTGGCCAAAAAAATACTGAACCTGCCGGGAAAGTCCGCCCCGCCCCAGCAAATCCCGTCAAAACCCACGGTTTAAGTTAGGGGTGGAGTTAAAAATATTTTTGGGAGGGCCAACATGAAAAATATAAATTAAGAAGAGAGAAAAATTAAAAATTAAAAGGGGGCCAAACTGAAAAATTAGAGACTTCTATTTACAAATTATTAATTTGGGGGAGGGGGTCATTGCCCCCTACCATATAACGTGGCTCCGACATTGGTTTAAGTGGTGCGAGTTAAGCGGGCTTTTGATGTGTGACGGTCTCAATTTTTCAGCCTGACCTACCTTTTTTGACGTTATGCGAGCCGATCCAGTAAATTTAGGCCCGTTTGCCACCTCTACTATTAACCCAATAAATAAACTACCCATTCATTAAGGGTGTTCATGGTTTGGTTAATCCAAAAACCAAACCAATTTTTCGGTTAACCAAAAATATAGTATTGGTTAATTAACCAAATTGGTTTTACATAATGAAACCGGTTATTAACCAGTTAGTGAAATTCAAAACCAGTTTTTAACCTATTATTAAAATAAAAACTGGTTTTTACATAAAAAATTAGTTTTTATACCATAAAATTGGTTTTTACATGTAAAAATAGATTTTTACAAAAAAATTAATATTTTTACATACAAACCCAAATTTTTAAACCTTTTTTTAATTGAATTTTTTTAATCTAATTTTTTTCTTTCTAAATAATACGAGTAACATTTGTAACTAATGAAATCCATTCCATTGCTTTCGTTCCTTTTTCTTTCTTATCTCTTTTAAGCATTTTTTATAAATAATTTTTTCTAATATAAATAATTTTCTTTCTAAATGATACGAGTAACTTTTTCTTATCTCCTTCTTCCCATCTCTCTCCTTTTCTCTCCCCCTCCTCTTCTCTCTTCCTTCTCTCTCTCTCTCTCTCTCTCCCTCCCCTCTCTTTCTCTTCCTCTCTCTCCCCCCTCCCCTCTTTCTCCTCTTCTCTTCCTTTTCTCTCTCCCCCTCCTCTCTTTCTTTTCTCTCTCTCCCCCTTCTCCTCTTTCTCCCCCTCCCCTTTCTTTTTCTCTATCCTTCTCTCCCTCTCTCTCTCTCTCTCTCTCTCTCTCCCTCTTTCTCTCTCCCCTCCTCTCCCTCTCTCCTTCTCTCTCCCCTCCTCTCTTTTCTCTCTCTTCTTCTCTTTTTCTGTCTCTCTCTCCTTCTCTCTCTCCCCTCTCTCTTTCTCCCTCTTTGTCCTCTTTCTCTCTCTTATTTTCTCTCTCCTATCATTCTTCTCTCTTTTTATCTCTCTCATTTTTTCTTTCTCCTCCTCTATCTTCTCCTCCTCTCTCTCTTCTCTCTCGCTTTAGAGAAAAGAGGAGAAAAGAGAGGGAAGAGAAAGGAGAGAGAGAGAGAGAGAGAAAGGAAAAGAGAGGAGAAAGGAGAGAGATATGGAAGAGAGAGAAGGATAGGAGAGGAGAGAAAGGAGGAGGAGAGATAGAAAAAGGAGAGAGATGATTAGAGAGAGGAATGGGAGGAGAGAGAGGAAGAGAGAGAAGGGAGGGAGAGAAAGAGGGCAAGGAGAGAGAGAGAGAGAGGAGAGAAGGAGAGAGAGATAGAGAGAGAGAGAGAGGGAGAGAAGGAGAGAGAAAGAGAAAAGGGGAGAGAGGGAGAAAAGGATAGAGAGACAAGGGAGAGAGAAAAAAGACGAGATGGAGAAAGAGGAGAAGGGGAGAGAGAGAGAGAGAGAGGGAAGGGAGAGAGAGAGGAGGGAGAGGGGAGAGAGAGAAAGAGAGGAAGAAAGGGAAAGAGAGATAGGGGAGAGAGAGAGAGAAAGAGAGAGAGAGAGGAGGAAGAGATGATGGAAGAGAGAGAGAGAGAGAGAGAGAGAGAGAGAAGGGGAGAGGAGATAAAGAGAAAAATGAGTGAGAGAGAGAGAGGAGGGAAGGAAGGGAGAGAAAGAGGGAGAGGGGAGAGAAATAGGGGAAAAGAAGAGAAAGAAGGGGAGAGAGAATAGAGAGAGGAGAGAGAGAGAGAGAGAGAGAGAGAGAGAGAGGAGGGGGAGAGAGAAAAGGAGAGGATAAAAAGGAGGAGGAGAAAGAGAAAAATGAGAGAGAAAGAGAGAGGAGGGAGAGAAGGAAAAAAGAGAAATAGGAGGAGAGAGAGAAGGGAGAGAAAGAGAAGAGAAGAGAAGAGAAAGAAGGGAGGGAGAGAGAAAGAGAGAGGAAGGGGGAGAGGGAGAGAGAGAGAGAAAGACTATGTAATTTGGTTTTGAAATTAGGTTTTGATTTTAATTTGGTTTTGGTTTTGGTTAATCGGTTAAAAATTGGTTTTTTTTTTTAATTTGGTTAACCAATTCTAAAAAATATGGATATGGTTTTTAAAATTGTTTTATTAAATTGGTTAACCACAATGTAGTTATGATTTTTTAACCTGTTAACTACATTTTGGTTTTTTTATAAACACCCCTACCATTCATTATAATAAAATAGAAGACTATTTTTTTTATATGAAAAAAATATTGGTATTTTTGTTAGAAATAGAATTATTTTGGACGTGGGGGCGTATTGCAACATGTAGGGTGAGTGTTACAACACATAGGGGGAATACGTGGTAACATCCCAACTGTTGGGAATAAGACACCATTCCCCCTTGAGAAAACACCTTTGACAGATAAATAAAATAGACACAATCACAACACAAGAATTTAACGTGGAAACTCCAATTACCGGAGAAAAAACCACGGCCGTTGTCAAATGACAACCAGAGAATATCACTATGTGAAAATTGTTACAACACATAGACTTCTTTCTCTCACCGGCACCCCAGTACACCCACACTCTCTCAAAGCAAATATCTAACTACACCTCACAACACTCTCTAATCAAAGAGTACAGAGGAAAAGAAAAATCAGATACAAGCTTAAAGTGTTTCTGACTGGTGCAAAAACAAATGGAGAACTTAGCCTCATATTTATAGCCTAGGCCACCCACTCCATTTGCCATCCTGAGCAATGTGGGACTAATTCAACCAAATCCTAACAATCTCCACCTTGATTGAAATAGTCACACATCTTCAGCTTCCATTGTCAACACCGACAATTCTTTGCTGCCATTGTCTATACCGACAATCATAGTTCAGAGAACTATCATACTCCACCATGAAAGTATACTCACTTGGAATTAGACCACTCCAAGCATTTCACCTTGGTACAGATCGAAACCTTGCTGAAAATTCATGGTGCAACTTCCAAATTGGCTTTTCCTGGAAGTTCTTCAGCCATCGACCTAACTCCGCCACACACCTTGCATCTCAACGCCAACCAATGCCCGTGTGCAATTGTGGACCCGATTGCCACAACTCATCCTTATCCATGGCAGTGCGGTAATACCATGAGGATACTTCTTGTCTTCTAGAGAACATCATCTTCTCTCATAGAGAGAGCAACCAGAGATCTTCTCCTTCAACGCCTTGTGCAAACCTGATTGTATCAACACATCCTTGACTTGTATTTGCCACAAGCCAAAATTGATTCTTCCATCAAATTTCTCTATTTCAAGCTTCACAGCACTTGAATATCCTGACATTGTTGCAACCGTATACTGGAATAGTATAACTCAACCGTGCACTAGGAAGGGTCCCCAGGAAAGAGAGGTGGGTCACAATGGACACACTTAAATACCAAGTCTTTCCTTAGCCAGAACCTTTTCAAACAGCACTCTCACAGTGTCACACTGCCTTCCAGCAACAACAACAGCAACCAAAGATCAACCTCAAGCCACATGACAAAATTCTTTTCTGATGTGGAAGGTCAGACTAGGCTGCAACCACAGAGCATACTAAGAATAAATCCCACCGAACCGAAGCTCTTGATACCACTTGTTGGGAATAAGACACCATTCCCCCTTGAGAAAACACCTTTGACAGAGAAATAAAATAGACACAATCACAACACAAGAATTTAACGTGGAAACTCCAATTACCGGAGAAAAAACCACGGCCGTTGTCAAATGACAACCAGAGAATATCACTATGTGAAAATTGTTACAACACATAGACTTCTTTCTCTCACCGGCACCCCAGTACACCCACACTCTCTCAAAGCAAATATCTAACTACACCTCACAACACTCTCTAATCAAAGAGTACAGAGGAAAAGAAAAATCAGATACAAGCTTAAAGTGTTTCTGACTGGTGCAAAAACAAATGGAGAACTTAGCCTCATATTTATAGCCTAGGCCACCCACTCCATTTGCTATCCTGAGCAATGTGAGACTAATTCAACCAAATCCTAACACCAACCAACACGTGGGGGCGTATTAAAACACGTAGAGGGACGTGTTAAATATTTCTACAATACTATAATACACTTCAAATGTCAATATTCAAACAAAACACTATTTCTACTTTTATATTAAAAATAATTTCTGTAGAATAGAGTATCTATGAATAAAAATGAATAAATAAAGAAACAAACAAAACACTTAAAGCACCACCTAAATAAAATTTTAACACATTTATCGAAAAGAAAATAAAGGAATGCAACATGCACCAATAAAATTATAATATAAATAATAGTTACTTGAATTGTTTGAGTATTATATTTAAAGTTAATTATTCTATTAGTTTTTATAATTTTATTAATTAAATTTTTATATTAAATAAAAATTTTAATTAAATCCTTTTTATTTTTTTATTAAAAAATAATTTTTTTTGGAATAAGCATTTTTGTGTTTAATAGAGGATGAATTGCGAAGTACTCTAAAAAATAAATATTTTAAGATAATTATCCTTTCAAAAATATTATATCCACACTAAAATTCAATCACTATAAATTTATATATAAATATATATTATTTGATTTATTATTTTCAATACTAGTAAAAATTTAATTATAAATTCTTATTTAATTTAAAAATCTAATTATATATTTTTAAACTTAAAGAACCTAATTAAAAATTTAATGAAATAATAAAAACTAACAAACAATTAAACCTTATTATTATTTATAACTAATCTTTAATTTAACTCAGCAAAAGATGAATTTCAACTAAATTAAGATTTGTTTGATAAATTTTTTTAAAAGAGTGTTTGTACTTTTCAAAAGTGCAAACTCTTTATTTTGCATTTTATAAAAAATGTTGTACCATAAAACTTTTGGATTTGTTTAATTTTACCAAATATAACTAGAAGAGATTTAGAAAAGTTTGGCAATAGCACAAGAAACTCACTCACCTGGTGGACATGCAAGGCTAGCTTTATTATGATGGTGTCTTGTTTGATTAGTTTCTGAAACGGGAATGACAACTTGATTGAGGGAAGATGGAGGTTCTAGGTGCACTTGGATACCTATCATGAATTTATTATATATAGCTTAGTTGATGAGTATGAAGTATGAAGTATGAAGTATGAAGTATGAAGAGAAGAAAGAAAGTTAATTGCTTACGTGAATACAAGCATCGTTTCCAGAATGGTAGCTGGGGATATGAGGAAGGTGTTTTTGCTAATATCACCAAAAAGTTATCCCCAGATGGCCGGCTCCTCATTACTAATCTTGGGCAACGCCTCACCAAGTCCAGAGCCAAATCTATTCGTGAAAAAATGAATTAAGGATTGAATTCTAGATTTTTTTTTTAATCTTAAAAAGTTTTTATAAAGTATTTATCTAAAAAGTTTAACCTGTTATATAAAGAGATACATATCTAACACTTACCAAACATCTTGGAGTAGTAGCACAACGCCAGAAGATCAGCGCCGTGTGCGCCGTTTTCAGGAAGCAATGCTTCAAAGGGTGTGACTGAGTAAAGGTAGCGAGCCAGTTGAATTTGGCCCAATTCAAGAGCCCATGTCACCGGAAGCCAATTATTGGTAGAAGCGATAGCAGGCAACCCCTGGTTCTTGTCAACCATGCAGTTTGCAATCTTAATGTTGATACTCTCATCCCAACTATAAGCAGCGTATTGTAACGCTGTCATACCATAATTATTTACCGATTCAAGATCATTTTCTAAAATCAATTCCACTAAATACTCCACAATGTGCAGATGCCCAAGCATAGCTGCAACATGAAGTGCTGTGTCGCCCACGCTCGTGATCCTTGCAGTCAATGCTTCTGGATGCTCTTTCAGGAATTTTCGGGTGTTGTCGATGTCCTCATTGCGCACTGCCCTGAATAGTGCTTCATATTGCATAATAGAGCTACTTGCATTCTCTGTTAACCACTACTAAATAGTTACTTTCTCTCTGATCCAAGCTAAGCTAATTCCTACCATTTATTTTCATTTGCTAGCAGGATCAGTTACTCTCTTATAATAAGGAAATTTATATGGATAAGAACAAACCTGAATTTCCTGACGTGCTTCCTTGTGCACTTGAAACTGGATTTGGTCCCTCCATATGTAAAAATATCCAAATTAAAGTTAATTAATTTGCTATGCTATGTCATTTGCCAAACATATAATAATTAAGGCTATATATATATATATATAGCTTCCTTCTTTTTCTCTATGAAGATACAAGTAGAACCGTATACTTTGCTCTCTTGTGACTTCTAATTAAAAAATCATATATTACTTTTGTGTTTCTCTTCTCAATGATATTCTTTTGATTTTTTTTTTTAATTTTATATTTTTCTTACCTACCAGGTCTCTTCCAATAGTGTACATGACAAATCTCCTCAATCGTCCTATTTTTCAGAGCATCTCTCTTCTTATTTACAATTTCCGTCATCACTTGAGTGAGGTGACAAAGAATCATCTAATCATTCTAGTTTCTATATAGTAAGAGAAAAACTATTCAATACTTTTTTCTATACAGAAGCAACCTTGATTCATAGAATTATTCGTGACAAAAATATATTAAAGAATCTCGATCTTCTTGTCTTACCGGAGGCAATATAATTAAGAAAGCAATAAAGAATCATAACCTTCTCTTTTCTTCAGTTTGTTAGTTATATCTCCCTTCTGCTTTCTTTTCTCTATTCATATTTATTAAATAACTAAATAATGATCTCTTCCAAATTCTATTAGGAATTAAGGATTTATTTAACTACAATAATTGTTTGAATAGAATAGTAAGAATCAATCCAAATGAAAGAGGATAGCAAAAGCGTCATCGCTAATTTATATTTCATAATATTATGTTATAAATCCAATTAAAACATGTTTAGCAATATTATCGATCTGGAGAACAGATAATATGATTGCATTGCAGACAAATGACTAGTTCAATTCTCTATATATATATATATATATTCTGATATTTGAATAAAAATTCTCATGATTGAAGTGTAAAGTATTTACTATATTAACTAAAGTCTAATTATCCTGAAAGTTTTCACAATTTTACTAAATTTCTATAATATATATACTTATATGGACTAAATTAAGAAAAAAAATTTAAGTGATAAAGACTGATGAAGCACAAATTAAATTATACATCAATGTTTCATATGTTTTTTAAATTAGCTGGGTGAACTCTATTTGTCCTTTATTATGAAGAAAATATAATAGAAGGTAATTATGTTTTTTTAGACAAAAAATCAGGAAATAAATATTCTATAATTATATTATATGAATTTAATTATAGAATAAGGATTAAGAATTGTAATTCATTTTTCAAACAATATATATATATATATACTTTTTTTGAAAACATACAAATCATGAAAAAATAAAGTTTGTTTTAAATAAATTAGAAAAATAGTTAGAAGGTGTTAACTACATATAATAATATTTTTGGTGATGATAAACATAGTGTTAATTGGGTTGATAGTCCAAAAGTGTTTTGATAAAATTATTTAGTATTGCAAGCCTATGTTCATTGTGTAGTCCAAACAAAGAAGACAAGTAGCCTAACTAAAAAAACAAAGTACTTCCAAAGCTGCCAATGAAAAATGAATTATAATTCAGCCCATTGTCATTTAAGAAAAAGAAAAGCAATCTTTACCTGGTGTTGCTATGGTGTTTTGGTTAAAGTTCAAGTAGGAAGAGAAGAATTCATTTTTTCACTAAGCATCAAAAAAGAAAAATGTGCTTCACTTTTTGTTAAGCATCAAATAAGAAGAAAGGAAAGTAAATCAAGGAAGCAAGGTCAAATCAAAATCAACATGCATAAATTAAGTATAATTAGGTAAATTGTTTTCTTTAACATGCAAGTCAATTGTTTGTTAATTTTTTTTTCTCTCTGCACAATCATTTTGACTAAGTTGAAGAAATTAGTGGCTACTTTAGTCTAATGTGAATCAATGGCTAATATTGAAACTTAGGGTCAAATCACAAGGTTAATGATTTTGGTTTATCAAACTCATTGAAGATCTATTACCAATAAAACTGCATTGCTTAACTCTGATTTCAAATCCCTGATTTTCTGGTTTGAGTGAAGAAAAAAGAAAAGAAAATTTCAGCTGGTTTAAGATTAAAAAAAAAACTGACTTTGGAAAGTAAGCCCTAGCTGTGGAAACAGAACTCAATACAAAAAGAAGAAATCAACTTTAGTTTGGGCAAGGAGAGTAAACCAAGATCTGAGTTTCATTGAGAGCTTCTCTTCTGTTATAGTTCAACATTTTAGACAGTGTTTCTAGATCAAAGAAACTAACATTCCGCCAAGATGAAGAGCTACACTTGAGAGTGCTGAATTCGATTTATCTTATAGCATTTGAGTTGTTCTACATCATCTCCTTTATGGTTTATTGTTGAGCATTCTGGTTGTATGTTGTATCTTTCTTTGTTTCAATTCACTGGTAAAAGGTATTTATGTGAGGCATTAAGAAAAAGTTATTGAGAGAAAAGGTTAAGAGAAATACTTAGAGAGAAAAGCCAAGATTTATTTCAGATTGCTTTTGATTGTATTTTTGCTTTGTATCATGCACTTAAGAGGTATCCCTTGCTAAATTGGGGGAGCACTTAGTGTATTGAGAGCTTAGGAGGTTACCTAGCCAAGTTAAGCTTACATTGAAGCTTGGTTTGTCCCTGATAGGATTAGATTGAATCCTTGGAAATTGGTATTTGTAATATTTGAAAAGATAGTGAAAATTTCACCACAATTGTGGTAGAGACTGGATGTAGGTCGTTGCATTGCACAAAGTAGCTGAACCAGGATACATAGCTGAGTTATCTTCTTCTTTTCTGCTCTGTTTCTGTTTTCTATATTTATGAGACAAAACGAAATTATCTCCTGTATAATCCATCTTGCAGACGGAACAGAAACTAAGTTTCATTTTCTGGTTTGAAGCTTATTGAATCAAGTTTAAAAGAAGGTCACTGATTCAACCCCCTCCTTCTCTAAGCCATCAAGAACCTTCAATTGGTATCAAAACTTGGTCCTTAAGGGTCAAGCCTCACATCTTGGAGGAAAGGTCCAATGGCTAACAACTTGGGTGCAACCGCTGTGACCTACACTCTAATTGACGGTCAGTCAAACAACAGACCTTCCTTTTTTAATGAAAAAACTATACCTACTGAAAGAAAAAGATGCAGATCTTTATTCAATCTATTGACTACAATATATGGAAGATCATTGTGAATGGTCTTCAAGTTCTTACCAAGACAAGTACTGAAGGAGTGATGACTCCAAAGGAAGAGGCCGAATAGAATGTTGAAGACAAGAAGGTGGAGTTAAATTCCAAAGCCATCAACTTGATGTACTATACTATCAGTTTCGAGGAGTATCGAAAGATATCTAGATGCAAGACGACAAAAAAGATTTGGGATAAACTCTAAATCACACACAAGGATATCAGACAAGTCAAAAAAAATAAGGATTGATATGCTGCAAAAAGAGTATGAAATATTTTTCATGAAGGATGGAGAAACCATTGATGAGATGTTTGAGAGATTCTCAATCATCATAAACAACTTGGATGCTATGGGTATGACCCATACTTAACAAACTCTTGTGAGAAATGTACTTAGAAATATTACAAAATAATGAGAAACAAAAGCTATTGTAGTGGTCAAGATCAACAACCTGAGTTCTTTGTCCTATGATGACTTGAGAGAGAAATTTCTACCATATGAAATCACACACACCAGCCAAGATACAAAGAGAAAAGGAGTGGCCTTAAAATCAAAAGTTAAGTTATTGGAGGATGATTTTAATGATAGTTTTTCAGATGAGGAAATTATCTTTTTTACTAAGAGATTAAGAAGGTTAATGAGGAGCAAAAGCAAGAACAAAGGCTCGAGTTCAAAAGAGCAAAAGGAAAATCTGAGCAAAGTCATTTGTCATCACTGCAAGGAGGCAAGACACTTCAAGTTCAACTACCCTAAGCTCAAGAGAGAGGACAAGACAAAGAAATAAAAGAAGAAAGTGCTTATGACTTCATAGAAGGATCTAGAGAATGATTCTGAAGAGGATGAAGAATCAGAATATGAGCTTAAGTCTGTCTTATGGCGGGACATAATCAATTAGATGAGGTAAACTACTTTGACTTGTCTATTGAGGATTTACATGTTATTATTGATGACCTCACAAATTATTCTGAGAAATTGCTGAATAAATACAATAAATACAAATCTGAAAATGAAGTTTTGAAAGCTGAAAATAATTTTTTGAAAGAAAAGGTGAAGAAAACTGAATGTGTTATTGATCTCGTTGAAGAAAACATATTCTTAAAATTTGAAATTAAAAAATTTAAAGGAAAGCACTTGGTTGATGCCTCAACAAGAACTCATCACTGAAAATAAAAGATTGAATAAAATGATTGAAAATTTGAATAATAATCTAACAAAATTTACGCATAGTTTCAATAACTTGGATAGATTGCTTGTTAATCAAAGACTGTTATTCGAAAAATTTGGTTTTGGTTATTTCACTAACAATGATGTTGCTTTTGAAAAAATACCTTTTGACAAAAATTCATCATCATCAAGAACCAAATCTGTGTCAAAGAATTCTGGTTTGGGCTATGTTGCTAAAGATGGTATAGTTGCTAGAAATTAATTCTTTAAAAGGACTGCACCTTCATAAAAAAAAATAGAATATTCAAAATCTTTAATCATTTTCAGTATCATGCACACAGAAATCATTGTTCTACTTACAATAAATATGGTCATTCTTCCTCTCAATACATTATTGTCAAAAGAATAGTAGAAAACAAAACATACAAAGTTGTTTGTGATTTCAATGCTCTTGTGAGCAACCAAGATGGATTAACTTCAAAGGATCCAAATTGGTTTGGATACTTAAGTTTACTTGAAAATGTGTGCTGATATGGCTAGCATCCAAGAGGAAGAAAGACATGTGGTACTTAGATATCAGATGCTCTAGGCACATGACGGAAAAGTCAACATTCTTTGTTAAACTCAACTAGTATGATGGAGAATTTGTAACTTTCGGTGATCACAGTAAAAAAAAATTGCTATTGGAAGAATTGGTAACAATCTATCTACTTTCATTGAAAATATTTTCTTGGTTGAAGAGTTGAAATACAATATTTTGAGTATTAGTCAATTATGTAATCTTGGTTATTTAGTTATTTTCAAAAAATTAGAATGAATTGTTGTGAATAAAAAATCTGATGAAGTGTTATTTGTGGTAAAACATTATGATAATGTATATAGCCTTATTTTAGATGAACTTAAGATTCTAAGAGTCAATTATTTTAAAGATCAAAGATCATTGAAATCATGAATTGATAGGCAACAGTAGAATTATTAGTTTATTACATACCTGCATATATAGGCACTGACTTCTATTTCTGCTAAAACTATTCATTCTTTTCATTGTTTAGCTAGAAAATAAACTACAAAATTATACTAGTAAAAAATTATAATAGTATTTTCTCGATTTTTAGCAAATTGATGGCGGTTCGATATCTAGTGGTCTGGGAGCAAAACCTACTCCTCTGTGCGAGTACCAGTTTTCTAGAAGTGCATCAAAGCATCTTCGATTAGACAAGTTTTGACAATAAAAATAAAATAAATTTGTAGAATGTTAAATGAAATTTAGAAATCAAAGTTTTCAATAAGTAAAGACATGGTAAATGGAAAGAGTTGTACCAAAATCAAAAGAAAACAGTAAAAGCACCTTAAATTAAATCAAAGAAATTCAAAGTAAGTGATGGAATGCTGAAAGATAAATTTAACAGAGAAAGTAAAGAATGTGAATAATACTTAGTGAATAAAAATATGAAGTTTACAAACAGAATTAAAATTAAAATGAAGAAGAAGGTGGAAGGAACCCTACAGAAAAATGAAACTCGATCGTAAACTCAAGGATACGCTGGGATGTGAGAGTGCTAGAGTGTTTTTCTGAGTAAAAGTTTCAATCCTTATTCCCTAACCCTTCACAGTATTTATAGACTATCTTACATAATGGTTAATTTGATTACAATTAATTACAATTAAACATAGCATTTCAAATTCTGAAGCGCAGTCTCTCTTGGTAATCGTTCCCGCCGCATGATTGTAGCTAGCATTTTAAATTCTGAAGTACAGTCTCTCTTGGTAACCGTTCCCGCCGCATGATTGTAGCTATTCTCCATGAACTCCTCATGCAATTAAAGTCATTAACTTCCCATTTTCACTACTAATCGATCAGTTCTTTCGAAGGTCCTATTTAACCCTTCGAATCAAATCTTCTCTTCGATTTAGCTCATTCGATTGACAACACAATCAAAATCCACATCAGCACCGATTACCTCCAACTTTAAGCTCGCGCACACGCGTCTTCTTGAAACACCACACTTAACTTATTTCGATTTGACCCACTCTTGTCGAAAATACTTTCTCGATCAACAAATTGCCCCCTTGGATTAATGTGGTTGGCTTCGATACTATTATCGAATCAATAAAACACTGAATCCAAAAAGACGTCAGTTTCCAAACCAATAATAATTATCATTTAAACTCCTTATTATTATTGATCCACTCGACACGTCTTCCGAGACTGACGCTTTCTCCTTCTACCACTTCACCTTCTACACGAAGTTACCTCTATCTGTGTCTCTTCCACAGTAACGGCTACATTGACACTTTAAATTCATCATTCTTGCCTTCATTCAAACTTTCTGAACCCCATCATTCTCTGATTTTTCTTTGTACCCTAAGATTTCTTCACAAAATCTTCAGTCTTTATTCTTGCTGAAAATGGATGGTTCTTCTTCTCAAACTACCACCCAAGATAAGGGGAAAGGTCACGAAATAACACCGCCATCCCCACCAGCTCTTCGCATTCTCAACCAAGTCAATGACGAAGTCATTGATGATCCTCATTTATCATCCAAAGACACTAGAGTCTTAATCCCTTTCACCATTGGAGTCGAGACACACTGTTTCCTTGGTCCAATTGAATCTCAGGAAAGAGCGAACAAAAAACTCTCTTTCTTCCCAAGTGCCAAAGGGAAAGATTTATTGATAAACCAATCCTTCAATATTTCTCATTTCATTAACCAAAAAACTTTCAGGAATAATCCGAAGATTAGCCCTAGGGGCTGCGATTTCACAGCCTGGTATCGACGTCTTGAGCCCACTAAAAATGTTGATTGGAGATCTTCAGGAATTCATGAACTACTAAGGCTCTCCCACTTCTCACTTATCACACACCCTTGGATGATTGGGGCTGCGACCTGTTTCTGGAATAGGACAACTAACAACTTCCACTTTCCATGTGGAATGATTTGAATGTCCCTTCTGGACGTGGCCGCTATTACAGGGCTTCCGATCAATTCCCCAGACTGTACTCCTGACATGCAGTCAAAACATCAATACAATGTGGTCCTGACCACCTCTTACAGTGACTTCATTTCCCACAACATGGGAGCAGAAGGTACAAAAATCACTGATAATGAACATATTGCCTTCTTATTTTATTGGTTGAATGCTATCTTATTCTGCTCTCGAAGCATCCAAATGTCGAAAATTTACCTTCCTTTAGCCATTCTTCTTCACGAAGCAAAATCCCTCAATTTAGCCAAGCTTCTTCTAGGACACATTTTTGAAGAGCTTGGTCAGTTTGTTTGTGACCTCTGAGACAACAAAATCATCAGTGCAGGAGGCCCTCTATGGCTTCTCCAACTATGGCTTAACGCCATTTTCGAAAATTTTATGACAAAACCTGAAGGTGGTAACACTGACAAACAATACATCGATGGTTTTCAATTGTCTGAATACAAACCAAATTTTCTAGACACTGAATCAGATGAAGATAGATTTTGGGCTGTTTTCTCCCTTCTCCATTCTTGCAAAGATTTTAACAATAACCAACTCAATTTTACTCCCTTCTTGCGTCACAATCGTGGTCCTGCTTGGTTAGACCGTTTAATCTTCTCTGACACCAATGAAGCAAATGATCTTGCAAATCGAAGTTAGGCAAACATGCTGGCTCTACAAGTAATACCAATAGGGTTACCTTTACACAAAAAGAAAAAATTCAAAATCACCCTGTATGCTCCAAACATGACAGCCAGACAGTTTAGATTTTCTCAAGCCATCCCAACACCACAACCTCGAAATGATGAGCCTTTCTGCCACTTTGCTTTAACCACTCAAGAAGATTTCGATTCTTGCCTCTCAAAGAATCAACAACGTAGGGACCGCTTCAATTTCGTAGTGTATGATCTCAGCTTCTATATCACTAAATCCTGTTTTGAGTAGTGGGATGCTTATTACTCCAAGTACACTCGTTCCTTGGAAGAAATCCAAAAAACTGCAATTCAAACTTTTCCTGTTGCTGAGGGTTTTCTAAAAAGAACTCAAAAAAGAAAAGCCGAGGCTGCTCGATTACCACCATCTAAAAGTAGAAGAACTCCTACCAGAACTTCTCGAAAGGTAATTTTATAATTCCCTTCTTTAACTTAAAATACACTTTAACTTATATTTTTAACCATACTTAATTTTGGATTTCTTATCAGTTGATTTTGCCATCATCAACTGAGAGTTCTAAAGAAAGTGAACCAGTCAACAAGGACACTCATACTATCTCCTCTCAATTGGAAGATGTAGCCGACTCTGACTCTAACTCCCAATTAAGACAAAGGTCCAGAATCTCCCAGGTAACACAATCATCACTACACACTTTACTTAATTTAAAATAAAGTTTAAACCTAAAACTGATGTGTACCTTTTGTACTAGTCTGTCCATGTTAGCCACTCGACTACAACTACTGAAGCACTTGGCCAATCAATTTTGCCACAACAACATGGTCAAGAACAATCCACATCCCATGACTCCATCAGTTTACAGGACCCATTCAACCAATTCCGGCCACTTTTCCACCTGCTTTTCATTTAACACAGGTGATTGATTCCACAGCAAATCCCCTACAGCATTCTTCAGAAGAAACCCATAAACTTGAGTCATCCTCACTGAATCATCAAGCTGCCTTTATTGAAGAAAATCAAGCGGTTCCAGATTCTGATTCTGCGTCTAAAGCCGCTGACACCACCAATTCTGATTCCTCTCGTTCCAAGGTTTTCGAGACCCCTCCAGAGTTACAACCTGATCCTTCACTTCAAACCCCTCCAGGACCAAGACCAGGGACATCGAATATTCTTTCCACCCCAGGTAGTGCCACCTTGGATGATCTGATTTCTATTTTGAACAAAATTATCCAAGAAAAGAAGGTACCAGTCCCTGTTCCAGAAATCTCAAGATCTACCACACCAAGACCTCCAATCGAATTAGTAGAGCCTGACACTCGGGAACAACTTCGATTACTCATCAAACTTTTGGATCATCCACCTAGTTTATGGGTTAATGATCCAATCCTCAACAAACTCCTGGAGGACTGCTTGAATTCTTCTTTTGAATTTCCAAACAACACACCATATTCTGCTTCGATCCAGGAATTCAAACAACTTCTTAATGATAGTGTTGCATCTCAGTTTCAACTTCAGAAAACTGAAAATGAAGAGGCTACAACCAAATCCAAAATAGAAAGCTGTCTTGCAACTGCTCAACCAATCCAATCCTCTCGTGAAGAATTTGACGTGAGGATCTCTCATGCTATCTCCGTCCAGGCTTTTCATGACCAAGAAGAAGCAAGAATCGGAGCATAATTGGCTCAACTTCAACAACAGCTTGCCATCATATGCCAAGACAGAGCCACCTTAGCCAAACCTCTAGCTGCAGCACAACAAGAGCAACATCTCCTTATCCAGAAACTTGTCTCAATCGACACTGAGCGGGGAGAGTATGAAAAACAGCTCGAGAAGATTCAAACTGACAAGTTCAAGCAAATTGAAATGCTTATGATTCTGGAAAATAAAAGGACAAAACTGCGCTCTGATTTGGCTAAGCTATTGGCATCTTGAACCCTTTTTTTTTTTTACTTTTGTAATGACTATTTTCTTTTCTGAACTTATGCCTGCTGAATTTCTATATTTGCCAGTAATAGAAATATTTCAGATATTTTCCATTAATCGAATTAACTATTTTCCCTGACTCGATATCTTTAATCTGATAGGCATTTCCAGAAAAGACTCTTATCACTTGAAAGGGACCTTCCCAGTTGTGAGACTATTTACCAAGAAATTTTGATTTCTTTTTCATTGGTAAAATAACTTTCAAAACTAATTCACCTATTTTGAAAGATTTCTCCTTAATTCGATGATTATAACTTCGAGCAATACTTTCTTTTTGTCGAATTACATTATCAAGTGCTAGAATTCACTCTCAATCTAACTCATTCAATTCATCAAACATGGCATTCCAATAGTCATCGACTGGCAACTCATTCTGTTTCGATACTCTTAGAGTATTCAAATTAATTTCTAATGGCAATACTGCATCATGGCCATATACTAATTTATAAGGTGAAGTTCCTGTCGAACCTCTTGGTGAGTTTCGATAAGCCCATAATACTTGACTTAAAGTCTCATGCCAAGTTCGAGACTTATTTCCGATATACTTTTTAATCAAACCAATCAGTATCTTGTTTGCTGCCTCCACTTGCCCATTAGCTTGTGCATAATAAGGAGTTGAAGTAACCATACTAATATTTCTCGAAGCCGCAAAATTTTTACTAATGTTTCTCGAAGCCGAAAAATTTTTAATTCGCTGGCCAGTGAACATAGTTCCTTGGTCGGTACTTAACGTCTGAGGAATTCCAAATCGATGAATAATATTTTCTTCGACAAAATCAATTATCTTTGTCTGACCAACTTCTACCAAAGGAACTGCTTCCACCCATTTTGTAAAATGATCAATAGCCACTAAAATAAATTTATACTGCTTCGATGAAGGGGGATGAATCTATCCAATTAGATCTAAATCCCAACCTCTAAATGGCCATGGCTTGATTATCGAATGCAGTTCAGCTGCTGGAATCTGTTGTATCGAACCATGTTTCTGACATTCTTGACATGCCTTTGCATAATCGATACAATCTTTTATCATAGAAGGCCAGAATACATGATTGTGATATAACACCCATCTCATTTTCTTTCCTGCTTGATGAGCACCACATATTCCATTATGAACTTCACCCAAAGCAATGTTTTGATCTTCCCGACTCAAACATCTCAACAAACTCCCATCGATACCCTTTTTATATAATTCATCGGCTAATAAAACGAAGTTCATTGCTCGTAACTTTAGTTTTCTATCGACTGCGGTATTAGGATCTTTCAAATATTGAGCAATAGGTTTTCTCCAATCAAAATCCTCCCATTCATCTATGCACAACACTTCTCTCTCATTTGCCAGTACTAAAATTTGATGGATACTTGATAATTTCTTAATAGTTTCTGGACCAATTCGATACTTTGAAGCAATTTGGGCTAACTCATTAGCAATCTCATTATGAATTCGAGGGATATGCACCAAAGAAAATTTTCGAAAAGACGTCAATAACTCCCAAGCAGTTACTAAATATTTTTGTAACGTCTCATTATTACATTTAAACTCCTTCGACAACTGCTTTAAAACTAACTGTGAATCTCCTAGAATTTGAACTTTTAAAGCTCCTTTATCGATTAAAATTTCTAAACCCAAAATTAAAGCCTCATATTCGGCTACATTATGGGAACAAGGATATTTTAATTCGAACAAGAATTCTGATGGAATACCCTCTGGTGAGATAATAAGAATTCCAACTCCCGCACCATCTTTGTGCTTAGATCCATCGAAATACAATTTCCAATAATTGACTTCTACATCGACTATATTTGCCCACTGGTCATTCAGATCTTTCGAATTGTCTACAAGAAAATCTGCAATAACTTGTCCTTTAACAGCCTTTGCTGGGACATACTGTAAATCGAATTCCGTTAATGCTAACATCCATTTTTCCAAACGTCCCCTTAACATAGAGAAACTTAGCATGTACTTAACAAGATCGGTCTGTGCTATAACTTTCACCGATTTAGCCACCATATAACACTTTAACTTCATACAAGCATGATATAATGACAAACATAATTTTTCAATCGGCGAATACCTTGTTTCAATATCAGTTAAGACTCGACTAAGGTAATAAACTGCCCGCTCATACCCGTTTTCATCATCCTAGGCTAACATACATCCTATAGTATGTTCAGATGCTGCAATATACAATTTCAAAGGTTCATTCGGAAGAACATTCACCATAATCGGGGCTTTAGCCAAATATGTTTTGATCGAATCAAACGCTAATTGATGCTCTATGGTCCATTCAAATTTTGAACCATTTTTTAATTTCACTAAAGGTGCGAACACCCTAGTTCGATCCGACAGATTCGAGATGAATCTTTGAAGATAATTTATTTTCCCCAAAAACGATTGTACTTTCTTCTTCGATTTGGGAGCAGACAAAGCTAATATTGCATCTGCTTTATTTTTATCAATGGCTATCCCCTTTTTATGAACAACAAAGCCTAAGAAATTCCCAGCCGATACCCCAAAAGCACATTTCAGAGGATTCATTTTTAATCCTTTCTTTCTCATGGTCACAAATGCCTTTCTTAAATGGTCTATATGTTGACTTACAAAAATCTATTTTACCATTTCATCATCGATATATACCTCCATAAATTTTCCAATAAACTCATGGAAAATGGCATTCATTGCTCATTAATACGTTGCTCCGGCATTCTTCAAACCAAAAGGCATAACTACCCACTCATATGTGCCTAACGCTCCAGGACAACGGAAAGCAGTTTTAGCCACATCATCTTCCGCAATGAAAATTTGGTTATATCCAGAATAACCGTCCATGAAGCTAAGAATTTCATTTCCTGCTACAGAATAGATTAATATATCTGCAATTGGCATGAAATATTCATCCTTTGGAGTAGCATTATTTAAATTGCGAAAATCGATACATACCCTCAATTTTCCATTTTTCTTTATCACTGGAACAATATTTGACACCCACTCCACATAACGAGCAGTTCGAATAAATTTTTCTTTGATCAAGCGTTCTATTTCTTCTTTAATTTTCACATTAATTTCTGGAGCAAAACGTCTTGGGGTTTGTTTCACAGGTCGAGCATTGGGTTTCAATGCTAATCGATGTTCTACTAATGAACGATCGAGACCAGACATTTCATGATAGTCCCATGCAAAACAATCTTTGAACTCATGCAACAAATCGAAAAGCTCAGTTCGAAAAGGATCAACAAGATCTTTCAAATATATGTAATTCGAACATCATCATGAGTCCCCAAATTAATGTCTTCTAAAGGATCCTGAGATTCGAACCCCTTATAATGATCATCTTCGATTGAGAACTTTTCAAACCCCAAAGGCTCCAAATCATAAATACAATCGAAAGTAAAATCAATGGAATTATTAGGGATCGAAGAAACTTGATCTTTGATTAATTCATCACTACATTTATTTTCCACACAATGAGCCTCTGCTATTAAATCGGCAGTTCGATTCACATCATAAACTTCATTACAAGTAATAGAAAAATCATAACTACATTCGACTGGAGGTGTCGAATCAAACATATTACAACTAATAGATTCACTAATCTATCTGATTCAACTTTATCAAAAGAATCATCTTTATTTTCTAAAACTTGGAAATTATTTAAATCATTACGCAAAGTTACCAGGTAGTTGGAAACTTCCTCAACCTGGTCCATAGTTCAGCCTTTGAGGTCTTCAAGAAAGACAATCCCAACCTGTCAGCTCGCCGACCAAATCTGGATAGCGCAACTTCATCGAAAGTCCTTCTGAAGTCAAATAACACCCTTCACAATTGTAAGGATTCAGAGATCGATCAAAATTAAAAGGCTTCAATTTACGATCATATATCCTAAAATCGACATGCATTTGTTCGACGTAGAAACTCGAATCTACTTTGATAATTTCAGGTTTGCCTTCTTCAGTCCACAGAAGCACGCTCTGATGCACTGTAGATGGTACAACATTTACTCCATGGATCCAATCTCTCCCAAGTAAGGCATTATAACTAGCCTTCGATGGTACTACCACAAACATAGAGTGTCTCTCCGAAGACCCCACCTTTACTGTCAAGGTAACCAGCCTTCTCACTGGCATGAAATTCCCACTAAAATCAGTCACAGCAATGTTCGTAGGGACCAACTCGTTAACATGCTTCCCTACTTTTTCCAACATCCTTTCAGGTAAGAGGCTAATCGCTGCCCCACCATTAATCAGCACCTTGTTTATTTTAAACCCATTCACAACAGCAACAATATGAAGGGGACGAAGATGAGACATTTATCTCTCAGTAGGTCGAGGAAAGAAACCCAGCTCATCTTCTATGCGAATGAAAGAGAAAACCTCTTCATCTTTCTGATCATAATCTTCATCCGAATTACTTTTGCATTCTCTAAGGTACTCAGTGGGAATTATTGAATTCGTCCCTACCATGTCATCATCTCCTTCATCAAAGTATTCCTCATCTACATCGACATCTTTATGTTTATCGATCCTAGAGGACTGAGCAATTGCTTTCCCTTTTTCCATCTTTGCTGGTGATGGAATTTCCTTGGGATAAGTCTCTCCATTAGAAGGGAACACAATCCGGGAATGCACAGAGGGAGTTTCCCCCTTGCTTGCTTCCTTCCCTGTCTTAATTTGAAGTTTCTTATTTTGATTAAAACTTCTTCTTCCACTTCTTCCTTGTGGATATCCTTTGGCTCGCCCTCGATAGGAAGCATATTGACTTTGAGACGGTGCTCGATTCCCCCATTGAGGATTGCGTCGATACAGGTGATCACGCCTCTGGAACTCTTGACAGTTCCTAATCCACTGAACACCTATAGCCTGTGATCGGCTCAAAGGTGTAGTCACATCATGTTAAGAGATTTTTGAACCAGAGCCCTCTACGCGTCGAATTGGCTGCCTCTGACGTGCTTATTCCTCCCTGTGAGCCAATTCTTTCTTTATCCTCTCTTTCTCAAAGATCGCTGCTGCTTCAGCATCGAAAATAGCATTGCATCGTGGACACAGAGATACGTTCCGGTCTTTGATCTTTTGCTGGACTAAGAAATCCAACAAACCGTCCCCTGCGATCTAACTTGTGACTCAAAGTCATCAAGAACCACATCAAAATCGTAGGACATGCCCACCATGTTTACTCCAAAATGAGGCTTTTACGGAAAGTAAAGTTCTACCCTCAGGCAAAACTAATTGTTTGTCTTTAAGTAACACATCAAAAATCTAATCAGATTTCGAGATATCAAAACTATATTTCTTTTCACTTTTAAGTTTTGAATTATTCGACTTTTCACTACCAGGAAGTTTTTTCAGCAAAGAGCAAACATATGGAGGACCTTTTTTAAGTTCAGCCAGATTGACTTCCGTTTCGAAATCGAATTCCTCTTCTGAGGATTCCATGGTTACATAGGCAACTTTTTCTTTTCGAGTAAACGGTTTATTCTTTGACCTTTGTTCAATCCTATGTTTTTCTTTCTCCTTTTTCATAAGCTCAGTCTGCGGAACCTTTTCAGCCAGATGAGCCAAATCAAGACATTAAGCAATTTCCTGCGCATATAAAATCCCAACCCCATAGTTGCTATTTTTACTATCTCACTTTCAGGTAACGTCACATAGCATCTACTTCTAGCATTTTTGAAATGTATTAAATAATCGTCGATGGTTTCACCATCTTCACATTTCAAAGCTACTAGATCAGTAACTGCTACGTTCATTTTCCCTCGATAAATCTGAGCGTGAAAAGCAGTTTCCAACTGATTCCATGTTGTAATCGAATTTGGTCTAAGATTCGAAAACCAAGTAAATGCGTTCTTCGTCAATGACGAAGGAAAAAATTTCATTTTCAAGTTTTCATCATTAGCTAGGTTCCCAATCTCGACCAAATAACGAGCAATATATTCAGTTGTCGATTCTCCAACTTCTCCATCAAATTTTGTGGTTATTTTCGAATTTTTCACCCCTCTTGGCACTTCAGCCATTTTCACTACTTGGGGAAAAGAAGACACAAAATGTGGTTAATTCATAAAACCAACATTCAGTCCAACCCAATTCAAAACCTCCTCTACAATTCGAGTGACTTGATAATGATCACCACGTAATCCATGTACAACATCATCAGCATTTTCATCTCGACGAACCATGCGAGGATTTTCTCGATTCGGAATATGATTTTCATTTTGAAAAATATTTTCCATCCTCTCATTATTTCCTCGAGCATTATGCCTCTCACCTTCATCATAATCGACGATTCGAGCAATCCTCTCGACTTGTCTAGCAAGACGCTCGAATCTCGATTCATGATCTGCCATCATGGGATTCAAAATCGTAGTCATTTGCTGAGTCAATAAATTAACAAAGTCATGATGACTTTTCTCCACTTGTTGTCGATATACTGCCATTGAATTTGCAGCATTCGAAGTGGAGCCCACATGATACTCACGAGAATATTCAGAGTGTTGTTGTGGGTTTTGCATATTATTCACTCCATTTGCATTCCCAAAGCGGATAGGCGGCATAAATCCACCCACCGGTGGGGTATAACCAGTAGAAAGACCATAAGGGGGCCATCCAGCAGTTAATGGAGGTTGAAACGATGGCGCAGGGCCACGTGGACGAGTATTGCGTCCAACATTTCCAGTTTGAATAGTCGTGACGACTATGCTTTCAGTTTCAATTGCACCTTTCGAACGTGAAGACACGTCGGCTTGTTGCGTAGATACTGGTATGCTATCATTGGTGGAAGAACCACCATTCACATTTGATAATTCATCAGCCATGTGAATGATTTTCCCACTTCGTAATCGCATACACTAACGATTACTGCAAAAAGACTTATGTGACACATTTCGATTTAAAACTGTCCCACCGGGCGTGCCAATTTGTTTTGTCGATTTTTAGAAAATCGATGGTGATTCGATATCTAGTGGTCTGGGAGCGAAACCTACTCTTCTGTGCGAGTACTAGTTTTCTAGAAGTGCATCAAAGCGTCTTCGATTAGACAAGTTTTGACAATAAAAATAAACTAAATTTGTAGAATGTTAAATGAAATTTAGAAATCAAAGTTTTCAATAAGTAAAGACATGGTAAATGGAAAGACTTGTACCAAAATCAAAAGGAAACAGTAAAAGCACCTTAAATTAAATCAAAGAAATTCAAAGTAAGTGATGGAATGCTGAAAGATAAATTTAACAGAGAAAGTAAAGAATGTGAATAACACTTAGTGAATAAAAATATGAAGTTTACAAACAGAATTGAAATTAAAATGAAGAAGAAGGTGGAAGGAACCCTACAGAAAAATGAAACTCGATCGCAAATTCAGGGATACGCTAGGATGTGAGAGTGCTAGAGTGTTTTTCTGAGTAAAAGTTCCAACCCTTATTCCCTAACCCTTCACAGTATTTATAGACTATCTTACATAACGGTTAATTTGATTACAATTAATTACAATTAAACATAGCATTTCAAATTCTGAAGCGTAGTCTCTCTTGGTAACCGTTCCCATCGCATGATTGTAGCTATTCTCCATGAACTCCTCGTGCAATTAAAGTCATTAACTTTCCATTTTTACTACTAATCGATCAGTTCTTTCGAAGGTCCTATTTAACCCTTCGAATCAAATCTTCTCTTTGATTTAGCTCATTCAATTGACAACATAATCAAAATCCACATTAGCACCGATTACCTCCAACTTTAAGCTTGCGCGCACGCGTCTTCTTGAAACACCACACTTAACTTATTTTGATTTGACCCACTCTTGTCGAAAATACTTTCTCGATCAACAAATAGTTTATTACATACCCGAAATTTATATGTGCCCGATCACCCTTATGACGTAGGGTCAACAGAGTATCGAGATTCAACCTGGAACACGTGGTGGCGAGCCACGGTCTTTACCCAGGGAAACTCGTATCTCAGATATCATTATTCATAAGCCATTTCATAATCATATTCATTATTTAATCATTCATCAGAGCCATTGCATATTAACTTCATCTTTTAACACTTCCCTTTCACACTCCTCTTTCTATTTACCCTTTTCTTCACTCCCAAATTACCTTAAACTCCTACTTCTGCTATTTACTAAACTTACTAGTAGGATCTAGGATTAACAGGGCATAAATAGGGGTTTTAGCGTTTAAAATCATGTTTAGAATAGAAAAATAAAGGTGCTGAAAAACAGGACGTGTGCGTACACACACCTGTGCGGGCGCACAGCTCGAAAAAAAAGTAGGACTTGTGCGTACGCACGTATGCATGCGTGCGCACACATCACTTGGTGTGCGAGCGCCCCACCTGTGCTGGCGCCACCAACAGAAGACTCGCCCTGGCGTGTGCGTGTGCACAAG